>NW_020172591.1:4447042-4447460 GCF_003031525.2 Neophocaena asiaeorientalis asiaeorientalis
CGGCACTGGGCGGCGCTGGCTGGCTCCCTGGCTGCGAGTCCTCAGTCGGCGGCGGCTGCTGCTGCCTGTGGCCCGGGCGGCTGGGAGAAGCGGAGTGTTGGTGAGTGACGCGGCGGAAGAGGAGCAGGAGGAGGAGGCAGGAGCCGGAGAGAGCCGGGGGGACGGAGGGGGGACGGGGAGGCGCCGGACACCAGCGCTCGGGGCCTTCCCCTCGCAGGAGGGGCCGTGGTAAAGATGGAGCCTCCGCCCGAGCCCCACACCATCGCCGCCGCTCGCAGCGAACAAAGAATAATGGCGGCGGACTGGAGCCAGCGGCGGCCGGGGCGGCAGCGACTCTGCCTGCAGCCAGCGGCGGCGCTCATGGCGGGGGGCGGCGGGCGGGGTGGGAGCCGGCGGCCGGGGGTGTGTGCGGGCGGCC
>NW_020172591.1:4447490-4490750 GCF_003031525.2 Neophocaena asiaeorientalis asiaeorientalis
GGGTGGAGGAGGAAGAAGGCGACAGCTGAGGGCAGAGGAGGTGAAGGTGCCTGCCTTCCCGGTAGCCTCCTTGTCTGCATGCCCGCTTCGCGAGGGGAAGCGCTGCTCCGGCTGACCTACTCTCCTCTCCACTCTCTCTTTGTGCAATAAAGTTCGAAACCCAAGGTTTCCTTTCGTACTGTATTTTATTCACGCCCTTTTCCCCTGCTCCCACCCCATTGGAAAGATGTTTTCTGTGTTTTTCTGCTTACATGAAGGAATGAGAACTCAAGCTTTTTAAAATAATTTTTGACTCTTATCCTCACCCTCTTTTTTTTAAATCAGTAGTCATGGAAATGCATTCTTTCGGGGAGGAAGGGGGTGCTAAGAAAAACATATTGGTAGTAACTTTTTAAAAACTGTTGGGATCTTGTAAAAGGGAAGCTGATGTTTGAAAACAGTTTCGGTTTTAACCCTTTTCAATAAGGGAATAATCACTTGAGAGATTCTGAAACACTTCGTTGAAACAAATATTAGCCGATGTACTTTTGTTTTACATCACCTTTTTTGCGGGGGGGGGGCAGGCAGCCGTGGTGTTGGGTCTTCTGGATCTCCCCATGTACCCCCTGCCATGTTTCGCACATCTTTCTGTCTAAATGTAAACAAGAGATTGGTTAATACTAATTCTAAAAATAGGCATTTAAAAGTATCCATTATTAGTCTAGCATGCGGTAGGTAACCCCAGCCCCAGAGCGACAATAATTTAAGCCGCAAGGTTTATTTTTTCTTTCCCTGTTGGGGAGGAGGGACAGCAGAAAAGTCATTGACACATCAAAGATTAAAAGACAATTTTTAAAGGACCTGGGATATGACCTATTTAAGTTTGTCTTGCCTTCTTCAGAAGTTAGAATTTCATGCTAGCCTTAGCTTGCAACAGTTTTGCCTTCTAAAGGTTTAGTCAGTATAAAAGATACTTTTGGTTGCCAGCTATTGAAATCTTTTACACTCATTTCCTGATTTAAAAAATAAAGCCAAAATGGTTATTTTAAGTGATGCAAAAGATGAACAGGTTATTTGTTTTTAAAATACTTACCTGTCTCAGGGTGTGATAGAATTGTGATTGATACAGGGTTTCTTGTTAGGAATAAATATTGTTAGTAGAAGCACTGTCTTCTGATTTTCTGTTTGCAAGTCACTTTTCCAAAACCTACTTTGCTGTATTGCAAGTCTTTAAAAAACCACCTTAGCAATTTGTCATTACCAAGAAACAATTAAGAAGATGTAATAAAGAGTTTTTCCATAAGAATTGGGAAGATGATTTTATTTCCAAACACTGAGGAAATTATGGTCTTGATGATACTATAGATTACTGGTTTTCCTTAAGGATTTTCTGCAAACCAGCGTAAGTTGAGTAGAATTTTTTTGCCTTACAGACTATATGACAATGACTCTTCCTTTGTTGAATTAGAAAAGAAAAGCTTTCTGATAAGTTTTTTCTTCAGTCTTATCCAAAATATTTTTTTAAAATTTTATTTATAAATTCATAATCTAATTCTTTTAGTAATCTCAGGTGAAACTTCTTGAACTTTTATATTCATTGATATTTGAATATTCATTTAGAGCTTGTTACTAAATTATACTCTGCTCCCTCCCAGGGATCAGCAGAAATTACAGTTAAATCTGCTTGAACCTTTTTTTTAATGGACATGTATTCAGAAAGCCAATGAGTTTTTGACACAAATTGAAGAATATTAAAAGGACACTTTTTATGGAATTTAAGACTTTAGTGTTACACTTTTCGAATGATTTTTTTTTCCCACATAAGAGCCTAAGGAAACTTAGAAACCTGATTCGTAAAATGGCACCTTCCTTTTTCTGCTTTCTGAAATTCATTTTCATGATTCGATCTGATTAATAGACTTTTTGTTTCTTCATAGAGAAGTAGCTTTATTTTGTTTTTCATTCTAAGACATTGGGTTTTGTTTTGGGGGGTATAATATGGTTGCAGTAAAACCAAGTATATATTTCCCACTTCACCTCATTTTAAAAATCTTTTTCCTTTTTTTACACAGTAGAAAAAAATTATGCTTACAATGTATCACTGAAATTTATAATTTCAGTATCTTATCAGGAATGGTTATGTAGACTTGTTTATAGCCAGCCTGTGACATAATCTTGTAAGCATATCTTTCTTCATGTTACAGTGTCACCTCCAGTGATGGCTTCTTTATTGAATAGTTAGAGCTCAAATCTGAATTTAAGGATATAGGGAATGGAAAAAATGAAAAGATTGGTTTTTTTCTTACTCATGTATGAACTCATCTCTACATTATCACTTGAGACACAATTTGTGGTACTTCAAATATTTAGCATTTACTGTGACAGAGAATGTAGTTAATGGAAAGAGCACGGGGTTTGGGAATCACATGCCAGTTTGAATCCTCCTTTTGCCACTACTATCATGTGCCTACCCTCAAGGAATTTTGTGACCTACAAGAAGTTTCTTGATCTTTCTCAGCCTTAGTTTCCTTATCTGATAAAGCTACTTTATAGCATTGTGAGATAATTATAAAGTACTTCCTTAAGGATTCAATTAATGACAGCTATTTATTTTTAAGGTTTATTTTAACTTCCTAGCTTGGAACCTTGGGCAAGTTTCTTCTCCATACCTCAATTTCCTTGGTCATAAGTGTACAATATCTAGCTCATACAAATGTGGGAATTAAATAAGTTAATGCATATTAAACGTGAGGCATGTCACAAGTGTTCAACAAGTGTTTCCTATTATGTTTTAAATTATTCATCATAATTGTTACTGTGTTTTAATACACTGGGCCAGAAGCTGCAGCGAATCCAAAGATGAATTACATTGTCATATCTCTATCCTCAAGGAACTTTTGGGGACATGATGACTAATAATGCAGAGTATATGTCATCAGAAAGCAGTCAAAGGAAAGAGAGATCACACCTGAAGATGGAAGGAAGGATTATATTTTGTATTTCCAGTTTTATTTTTTTAATAAATAATTCATTCAGATAGTCCGTAATTCAAAACACATAAGATGTAATACAGCAGGGAGTCATGTGTTTTGCCCTCCAGTCACCCAAGTGTCACCAATTTCTTGTTTGTCCTTTCAGAGGTGTTCTGTCCATACACAAGCAAATATGTATGTACTCTCCTCCCCGCACATCCCTTTTGTACAAATGATAGTATACTATGTACACTCATGTATCTTGCTATTTTCACTTAACATGGTTTAGCAGTTGGTTTGTGTCAGGACATAAAGAGCTTCATTCTTTTAATTATGAGCTGATTTTATTTTCAGCTCTTTTGTGACCTTTTAAAGTAAGGAATGCTGTCAGTATGCCTTTATTTCTTTTTTTTTTTCAATTTCTTTAAATGAAAGATTTCGTTTGAATGAGAGATGCCAATTTGGAAATTATTTGAACTGCCTTAATTACCTTTTTAGTTTCAGGGTTTTTTTTTTAAGTTTTATTAAAATGATCGCGATGTACATGAAGAGGAAAGCAAGCTGTAGAAGATTTAAGTCTCAAAGTGAATTTAATCTGAATTTAACTCTTTTGTTGTGGTTCTTATAGCCCTGAACAAACTACTTCCTTCTGTTATTTCAACCAAAAATAGTCTATAGTTTTCTCTCTGAATGAGAAAGAACATCTCATGTAGTCCAGACCTTTGATTAAACAGACTATTCTCATGGACTATTACTACCCAGTAATCCTGATTAGTGTGCTAGCTTTCTCCCTGAGTTAATTTTTTATATACTCATTAACTTATTTTTTGATGATTTTCTAATGTTTCTTAGTGTCATTATCAGTGAGTTTTATATTTGATATCTAAATAAATGGTGAGTTTCTTCTATATGATTGTCTACTGAGACTTTACTGCTGAGATAATTTTTTTTTTCTTTTTTTTTTTACTGTGAAAGTCCTTGGTCAACCAGTTGACCCAAGTAATACTCATTTCAACTAGAAAACAAAACAAGTTTCAGTACCTCTCTTTTTTGGACCTTCTAAGCAGCATTTAACTATAGTTCATTTTAAATATACATGCTGTTAGTGTATTTATCTTTAAAATACACATGCTGTAAGTTTTTTAAGTTGATTAAGCTTAGAAAATGATAACTAATACTCTAGCAGCAGGGACACAAAAAAGTCCCTTATCTTTCAAAAAAATCATTAAATGAAGCTGTTACGGTGTATCTCATTCTTTGTATGCTTACGTTGACAGTTACATATGTTAAAGCTTTTAATGAAAGAATATTGTCTTACTATTATTTTGAGGATTTACTAGTATTTTTATATAAAATACTAATACATGCTATTTTTGCCCACTCAGTGACTAAAATGTTTACAAAGCACTTATCTTTCTAGATTTGGTTGGGGGCGGAGGGGGGGAGTGGATAATTGAAATCTGTAAAGGCAGAAAAGTTTTCTTCTGGAACATATCTGGAGGCTACCAGGGAATTAAATGATTTCTCACAGTGTCATTGTATCAGTGAATTGCCTTTTGGGATAGAGGTAAAGATCATGAACTAGAACAATGGCTACTTGTTTTCCTCTGCCAATTTAATACATATGCTAACTCAGTCATTATATGTGGTTAGTCTGGTTAAACTTTTTGGAGTTGTAAGAAGAAAGTATGGTTTTAAATTTATTTTGTACTATCAATCTGTAAATGTAGGTTTTTGAGACATATTTGAAACACAGATAAGAGTAGCCATTTGTTTCTCTTCTCACCCAGCATGCCCCTCTTTCCTTAGTATATACAAAGTCTTGTCTTGTGTCCTGTTATTTTACTTTGTTTTGCATTCTTCTCTTAGCTCTGCCAGTCCTGGCCCTGGAAAGATATGTTTTGTTATTTTACCTAGTTTTGTTCACCTGTCTCCTAGGTTACCAGTAAGAAGGGGGGGAGGGGAAGATTTATCATTCATACTTTGGTGTTAATTCCAGCAGATAAGTAGAAGACAGTATTTTACATATCCAGTGATGAAAAATTTACCTTTATGTATTTAATCAATTCTTGAGGCTAGTTACATGAATCTCAACTTAACAATAGTACCCCTTGTTAAACTTTTAAATGCCTGAGTTGCTTTTTCTCAGGGTTGAGGTAAAGTAATAAAAGTTTACCATAAATGAGATGGACTGTCTGAACAAATTCTTCCTGGCTGGATTAATCTAGACTCTGAATAGTCTATCAACAGTCAAGGTTTGGAGAGTAAGAGGTCTGAGGGATTGATGGTAAGTTTTTTCCTAAAGGAGAGAAGTAATGACTGACATTTGGTTGGAGAAGAGAGAATTAAGTGAGAAGTTAAAATAACTAATGACCTTGATGTCAGAGTAGAGGGTATGTCTGAGAATTTATTTATACCAATGGTAATAGAAAATGTCTTTCCCAAAGATTAGTGAATCTTCTTGGAAACTAAGATTTCTTTCTTCAATTTTTTTTTTTTTTTTGTGGTACGCGGGCCTCTCACTGTTGTGGCCTCTCCCGTTGTGGAGCCCAGGCTCTGGACGCGCAGGCTCAGCGGCTATGGCTCACGGGCCCAGCTGCTCCGCGGCATGTGGGATCTTCACGGACTGGGGCACGAACCCGTGTCCCCTGCATCGGAAGGCGGACTCTTAACCACTGCGCCACCGGTGAAGCCCTCTTTCTTCAATTTTAACTCTTTTCCTAATGAGCTGGTTATCTGCATGTGAGTTTCTGGTTATAATTATATGACAGCATAGATGTAACTAAAAGTGTTTGTTATCTAAACAAAGCTGAATAACAATTTTTAGAGTTATCCCTATTTGTGTAAGCGATTAGCAGGAGGAGACTCAGAAATCTCTTGTTTTTCATCACTGAAGTGAAAATTATTGCTTGTTCTGAATTCTGTACTCTTAAAGGGGTATCATTTCCTTAAAAGTGTCAGTAGCAGCTTTATTGTTTGCTGTTACGGTTTTACTTCCTGCCATTTATCAGTCTAGTCATTTATTCAGTGAATGTTTATTGACCATTAGCTTTTTTGTAGTTGGTGGAATAATCACAAGAAAATTTATTCATTTAGGTACTTTTATAGATATTAAATGAAGTTCTAGTTGCTATAAACAGTAAAGCTTGAGTATGTGGCTTTACTGCCCTCATGGAACTCACAGTATAGTGGAGGTGACAAAAGTATAAGAAAGAATGATTTATATGTGGCAGAGTATCAGTTTTCCCTATCTTGAAGGACCGTTGAGTTTAGAAGAGAAGGCGTTCAGTGAGGAAATGTTTTGTGAGAAAGATAGTATTCAAATTGCATATGGAAGAACTTGGAAGGTAGAAGTAAAGGGGATTATATTGTAAGCAGTGGCATGGACAACAAAAATGAAGACATGGAAGTAGAGTGAACTTGATATGTTCACAAGTTGATGAGGTGAAGAAAGTGTCACATTAACTATAAATCCACACTACGAGAAACCCTGAGTGTGAGGCAGGAAGCTTTAAGTTATTCATGTAAGAGGAGGAATGACATAAACAGGAATGGTGTGATATTTTGGGCTAAAATATAGATATCCTGATTCTTAATCCTTTCTCCTTCATGATAGATTATATTGCAGTTTAAAAATTGGACATCATTGATTCATTTGTAGCAGCACTGTTGAACTACAATTGACGTACCATACAGTCTACCTATTTCCAGTGTACAGTTCTATAGTTATTTAGCATGTTCACAAGGTTGTGCACCTATCACCACAGTCAGTTTTAGGACATTTTTGTTAATCAAAAAAGAAACTCCACATCCCTGAACCATCATGCCTCAATCTCTCCGTACCCCAAGCCCTAGGCAACTACTAATGCACTTTCTGTCTCTAGATTTGCCTATTCTGAACATTGCATATCAAAGGACTCTATTGTGATGAGCTTCTTTTACTTAGCATAATAATTCAGGGTTCATCCGTGTTGAATCTGTCAGGACTTCATTCCTTTTTATTGCTAAATAATACTCCATTTTATGGATATGCAGTATTTTATTCATGAATTCATGTATATTTGGACTTTGGGGCTGTTGTGAATAATGCTGCCATGAGCATTCATTTACTGCACATGTTTTCATTTCTCTTAGGTTTATACCTAGGAGTGGAATTGCCGGATTATATAGTGACTACTTTTAACTATTTGAGGAACTGCCAGACTGTTTGCCAGACCCATGGTGGTATCTTTTTACATTCTCACCAGCAATATATAAGGGTTCTGATTTCTCTCTATCCTCACCAACACTTGTTTTTATTTTTCATTGTAGCCATTTAGTGGGTGTGAAGTAGTATCTCATTGTGATTTAGATTTGCATTTGCCTGATGACTAATGCTGTCTGGCATCTTATTGTGTACTTACTGGCCATTTATATATCTTGGAAGAAATGTCTGTTCAGATCCTTTGCTCATTTTTAAATTGGGTTTTTTGTCTTATTGAGTTGTAATAGTTCTTTATTATTCTAGATACAAACTTCTTAGCAGATATATATGATTTATAAAAATTTCTTTCATTCTGTGGATTGTCTTCACTTTCTTGGCACGAAAGTTTTTAATTTTGACAATTTCCAGTTCTGTTTTTTTCTTTCGTTGCTTGTGCTTTTTGGTGTCATATCTTGGACATCATAAATTCTTATTTAATTATAACAGACATTTTCTAAATATCTCTGAAAGCCCAGGCAAACAGGACACCACTATTTAACTAAAAACTAAAATCTAGTTTTAGTTTTTAGTTAGAAAAATAACTAAATCTACTAATGCGTATTTGGAGTTACCCCCCACCTGCTCTGGTCTTCTCTTTTATCCTGTGTCCAGATCCCTTAGTTGAGTGACCAAAAGAAGCAAAGATAAAAATCAAGAAATAACAACTTTGAGTGAAACGTTTTAATTCAATATACTATATTTTACAAATTATTTGTTATGAGAGAATTTATTATGTTTGTGTGGGTGTAGTATATTACTCATAAATTCTGCTATTTGAGAGGGAATTCACACTTAGCAAGCTTTTACCCTGAAGGCAGTAGTAACTCCTTCATTTTTTGCAGATGACTAAACTGAGCTCTGGAGAATTTAAATTTACATACTGGTAGACCCTTTTCCCTGGGCAAGAAATAACAGTGAAGCATAGTCTTCATCACTCTGAATATTAACAGCATTATCTCTTTGTGGAGAAAGTTTCCAAGGTTCTAGCTTTATTGATGATTACTAGAAATTTTTGTTCCTCAACAATAGTTAAGTTTTGGTTTATAAAAGTTCACTTGAAGGAAGTAGCCACGGTCTTGAAAAAATATATTGATTTCATTATCTTATTAATTAGGTCAGCATCAACAGAAAGATTACCATAAATAGCCAGCTCTTGCTTTCCTTTTTTCCATAATTCATTGTTTTCCTATCATTTCAAAGTAGAAGTTTATGGTTTGAAGTCATTGTTAACTAAATACTTGTTTGGAGGGACTTTATAGGTAAACTGATGGTAGTTTATACTTGCCTAGCTCTTTTATATGTATATAATACATTTTTCATCTCTTACTATTAGTTTGTGAGCTCTTTGAGAGAAAGGTTCTTGCCTGCTTTAAACTATAGTCCTCATAGTTTTTGGCAGAACACTTATTATGTAATGTGCACAGAAAACTTACTTACAATGAATGAGTCCCTCTTGGAGGGTCACAGATTTAAAAGGCAAGATTAAAACCAATCCCCCTTTAGATTTGCACAGGTTAAAGGAAGCAGACATAAATACTTATTAGACAATTAAAACACTGAAATTACAGATTTGTTTTTTAAAAGCCAAGGAAATTAGGTTCGTTTTTCATAGCTTAGAAAGTTTTCTCCTTTGAGTTTTAGTTAATTCTGATGCTTTACTTCCCACCTCTGAAACATGAAAAATAGCATGAGATTGTATTAATCAGTGATTACCAGAAATCACTGCCTGATTGGTAAAGAAGTACATTTACCTGGAATGTTGGACTTGATTCAGCATTGATTCTTTCAGGATTAGAGATTAAGATACCTAAACCTGAAGTGAGTCTTTATCAAAACTGTACGTAAAGTCTTTGCTCATCTGCATGTCATTTTTCAACTTTGTAGATTAACCATGGCTAATTTTTAAGATATAGTTCAATATACCCTTGGTGCTTTGAGTGCTTGGGATTTTTCTGGTAAGCAAGACATAATTAAAATGATTAGCATGTTGCTTAACAGTTCATGCAGTTCTGCTGGTCAAATATTTCTTCACTTTTTATAATATTTGAGGCTAGGTGGTATAGCCCTGAACAGTCTTGTGAAGTTCTTACAAATCTCTTAACATCTTTAATTCTCCATCTGTGAAGTCACAGCTAAAACCAGAATTCCTGTCTTATGACTCCCACCATATAACATGTGCTGTCTCACTTCAGGAAAACTGATTTTCACTCTTTGATGTCTAATTTGTAAATAATTCACCAAGAATAGCATTTTAAAATTTAGCTCAAAACAGAACTGTTAAAATGATAAACGTTAACTTTATAAACTTATTTTTGAAAACACTTGGACATTCATTTTCCATTTCAATGTAAGTTATTTTCACATAGTCCCTGGGGTTTTATTGAGTAAATGGAATAGTAGGCTATAAATTTTAACTTCGAGGCATAACTTTTGTAGGTCCTTACAGTATTAACCTTGAGCTAGTTTATGAAGCAGAACTTAAAATTTGAAGACAGTTTCACTCTTTAGACAACACGGAAATTGCTCTTCTAAAAGTAACTGTATGTAGGAGGTGCATAATGCCTTTTTCCTTAAAAAAAAAATCAGCTTCAAAAATCTATTTAGTAGAACTTCATATATAGAAATTTATATAGGGTCACTTCTTTGAAAGGCTCAAGGTGTGAAAATGGTATCAGATGTGTGTTTGCAAAGAAAGGAGAATAGGAAGGGTTGGGATAAAATGTTATTATCTAAAATAATGCATAGTCATAGTTGCTGCTTTGCTAAGCAACACTGTTTGTCTCTTGGTGACCAGATACGTGAAGGCTCGTTTCAGAGCCATGAGTAGTCTTACCTGAAGGAAAACAAGGCAAATACATTTTGCCAGTACTTGAAAAAATAATAGTAACTTTGATTTGAGAAATCACTAAAGCTTTCTTACTGAAAGATACTATAGAATTAGTCGCACTAGGATATGAGGATGGCTGTATCATAAATCATGCAATACATTTCTATAAATCCTAATTCACTTCTGTTAAGTACTTCCTTTGAGGACAGTATCTTTCTTATAGAGCATGCTACACATTTTTAAATAACTTTACTTATTAAAAATAGCATTTAAATGCTCTGGTAATCACAAAACTGCAATAAATCATAACATACAAATCTTGAACTTAATTAAAGCAGTTTCTCTGAGTTCAGTCCAATAAACAAATCAGGGAAATAGTCTTATTAAATAACATTGAAAAGATTCCCCATTGTTGTATGCCTTCTTTTTAGGTAGTGGTAGTTGAGTACTGGCGTTTACTATTAATACAAAGAATTTATTAAAACATACAAATTTTCAAGCTTTTATTTTTGTCTCATAAATGATTAAATCTCACCAAATTCAGATCACACAGAATTATTCATATACAACTTATCTTGCCTTCCTCTAATATCTAGACTGTAGGCTAAAGTATGGATTTGTATTCTAGTTAAGGGAGAAAGACCTTAGTAGGAGCATAGAGGAAACTTTCTGAAAATTATGTCAGAATTTACTTAGTTTGATAAAGATACCAGTTTATTTTAGTTTATCACATTGGCTGTTCTCTTTCCCTAAAAATGTATGTATATAACCTTATTTTGCTAGGGTGTGATCAGTCTAACAAGGTTCTTACAGTTGAAGTTGATATGTGTGTTGAGAGGGGAGTGTGAATGTGTACATATATACGTACCTACACACATGTATATGTACACATGCAGCATTTGAATGTGCTATTTTCCTAGCTGGTTTCAGTGAAAGTATGGTATATTTAATAGCAAAAGACTATTATTAGCATCAGAAACCTGGACCATTAAATTTCCAGTATTGATTGCATACATCTCAGTTCTGCTAGATAGGACATACGAGATAAAGATAAATGAAGTATTTCAAGGTTAACAACCAAAAAACATACAGGGGAAAAAAAAGTAGAGGAAAAGAGGCAGTGCAACATAGTCATTGAGTCCTGGAAAGCTAGAATCCTTTGTGTAGCAGCTGAACATTTTGCCACTCTCTTTAGTAAAGTAATCATAACACTTATAGAATATTAATCAAGACATGTTGAAGGTGCGAGAATGTGCTAGCAAGGCTTTCAAGCAGTTGTAAAATACTAAAAACAGGTAGAAAATAACTGTAGAAAGTATTGTACATCACCCCTAGATGTTTTTAGGTATACTTCTGCAAAATGTTTTTAGTAGTATATCTGCATATGACAACATACTAGTCATTTAGTTTTAAAATCATGTGCCCAAATGTGACTTTTGCTGTGATCACCCTGGAGACGTTAGACTTCTGCTTATGTGATTTCCTTAAATCCCTGGACTTCCAGATTGACGAGAGAGTTCAGGAGGAGTCGCCCACTTGTTAGGTGCAGGGGAAGTTTTTCTTCTCACTTATAATTAAGGTCATTTGCATTTTAAAAACCACAGCATATGTTCTATTAATTATGAATATATTATTTCTTCTTCACAGTGCATTTCTCTGAATACTTACCTCTCATCCTAGACCGGATTAAATTTGTCATAGATTTAAGGGATTAAAAAGTAAACTAAGTTGTAAGGGAGATGGATTTATTTTTCATAAACTTGAACTAGAATGTTTAGGACCATAAGGACTTGGGCACTTCTTAAAGGTCAAAATATTTTAGGAAAAAGAACAAAGTGAAGATTTACAGCATTCTCTCCTTTTGCTTAATGGTTGTTAGCAAAAGTGATGATATGGGCTTGCTTTCTTTTTTGATGACCTTTTAGTTGACTTGACTTGGTAGAGGCAGAAAATACAGAATTAGTGCTGCCAGCAATTTATCCCTGATTTGGTATAGTTCTATACAGGTGCTGGGTAAGTGAATTTAAATGCTACCTTACCAATGAGGGCTTTACTGGTCTCCTTTTATAATACTGAAAATCCCTCCAATATCCTTCCCAGCTTTATTTTTTACCCAACACATCTTAACCTTCTGATTTGTTACACATTTTACTGGTTTACTTTCTCTCTGCTATTTCCACACATTAGAATATAAATTCCACAATGACAAAGTTCTTTAAAAATTTATTTCTTCATCCCCAGTAACTTGAACAGTTCCTGACATATAAATGCTCAGATATGATACTGTAATACAAGTATAATGTATATAATATAAATTGTTAAAATTGAAGATAGTGTTGGTTTTGGAAAAGTGAGTTATTCACTTGTGGTGAATTACCTCAGGATATATTGCTATGCAAAGTAGAAGTAAAATACATTGCAACATAAAAATTCTAAACCCAATGACTTACTTTAAGAGACATCATTCTCATATTCTCATTTTGCCCTAGTAGTTGCTGATTGGCTTGGAATGACCATTTTTTTCTTTATCTTTTATCCTTGCTTCTATGCAAGGCCAGGCACCAGGCACTGACTCACACATTTCTCTAAAGGCCTACTATAATTTAAGCCTTTGCTTATACCATTTTTCTTATCAGAAAATAAATCCCCAAATTTGTCAATACTGTATTTGTCTCTAGTGTTTCTTTGGCGTTCCAGCACTCTTGACTATTGCAGCATACTCTCCTCTTAAATATCATGGAAGCAGTCATTTGACACTTTATTGGGATGTTTATCTAAACTATATTTTAAACTTTTAAATATCTACTGTCTTTATGAAGGTACAAAAGTGATACAGTCTTAGATAAATTTCTTGAAGCTTTCTAGGATGGAAATAAAAAGCTGCTTTATCCTCTTTGAAAATTAAGAAAAGGGACTATTAAACTGTTTGATAAATTTTATATATTGTAATATATGTGAATGGTAATATTTTTATATTTGCCCAAGATTGAGAGGCTAGGTGACCTATTCTTAGTCTGTTTTCTTTACTATGAACTGTGTACTAAAAGGAAATAATATATAATTTTATTAAGTGGTCTGCATAATTATGTGTGTGTGTGCATACATCTTGTGTTGTCAGTTCCTAAGATCAGAGCACTTAAAAATTGAGAGAGATCCTTTAATTCATCTCTCTTGTTTTCAGATGAGGAAACGAACACAAAAAGCTTAATTTCTCCAACGACCACTTGGTGACAGATCCAGCTTTCCACCAAATGTTAGGGTCTTTCCCAACTACTTAGAACAGCATTCTTTGTTTTGCTCAAGATTGGGTGCATAATACTGCAGGATCACTCCCTTTTTATTTTTCATGTTAGGAGTTAGAACTCTGAAGACCATTGTAGCAAAATGGCATGTATCTTTTGTTTTGGCTGCGTTGGGTCTTCGTTGCTGCGCGGGCTTTCTCTAGTTTCAGCGAGCAGGGGCTCCTCTTCGTTGCGTTGCAGAGCATGGGCTCTAGGTGCACAGGCTTCAGTAGTTGTGACACATGGGCTCAGTAGTTATGGCTCGCGCGCTCTAGAGCGCAGGCTCAGTAGTTGTGACGCATGGGCTTAGCTCCTCCACAGCATGTGGGATCTTCCCGGACCAGGGCTCAAACCCATGTCACCTGCATTGGCAGGCGGATTCTTAACCACTGTACCACCAGGGAAGTCCCAAAATGGCATGTATCTTTGTGAATTTATTTTTTAAAATTTGTTTTTTTTAGGAGTGACACTTTTGAAATTTTCTTCAAGTTCATAGTTTTCAAAGAATTATGTAAATTTTTAGGGATAAATTCATAAAAACACCTAAATCTTAAATATCAATCCCAAATAAATTTTGGAATTCACAATTATTGGAAGAACTCTTAAGAATTCTTCACAAAACTGTCAAGACTAGATCTTTCATGATTTCTAAGATTCATTGTTTCTAATATTCCAGGTCCAATATTTGTGCAACATTCCCTCTGAGTTCATATGTACCTGATCTTCTTTTAATTTTACAGTAGTATTCAGTCTTTGTTTTTGCACTCTCAGAAAGCATTCATTTGTGTAATGAATTAGGAATCTCTTTTCTTGAGTAATTTTGGAAACCTACATATTGGGTTTAGTAACTGATCCTGTGTCTGAAGTACTGCTCTGCTGGCTAAGACTGCTCCTGGGTTAATAGAAAAATTGAAGACTGTACACATTATACCATAGCATCTCTTCTCTCACCACCTGAAGATACAAACAAAAAAAGAGTAAAAGCTTTCAAAGTCATAATTAAGGTGCTCGTGTTAAATGCTAGTTTAGTTGGAGACTGCTATTTCAGTACCCTCAAGGTGAAAACCAAAAGAATAGTTTCTGTTTTAGTTGAGTCCTTTGAATTTCTTATCTAAAACAAATTGTTTTTCTGTAAGTAATTCTCACCTGTACTTTGAGGAAGGCCTGAATTATCTGATGAGAGACAGTAATTCTACTGTTGCCCAAGTGGTTGATATCTACTCAAACTAATTAAGAAGGCCGTCCCCCACCTTGAAAAAGGATTGGTAGTCTGCCTGAATGAAATGATAATAAAACACTGGCAGTTTATTCACATGGGGGATGCTAACCATTGGAAATACCACACTTTGTTTTTAGAAGAAAGTAAAAAAATAAGTAAAAAGAATATTATCTAGTTGGGGAGGGAAGAAGGATGCAAATCACATTCCTATTTTGAATGTGTCCTTGTAGCTGTAATTACTTATGTTAGCTAATGGTTTTATTCTTTTATTATTATAGAGTCATAAATATTTTATTTTTTGAAACAAAAAGTTGTAATGATACCCTATACCTTAAATGTCAAAAAAAAACCAATTAAGTAGCCCTGACATACTGAAAAGTAAACAAAAACAAAAGAAATATGATCTGTGCTTTGGATTACTTTAATCAAATGGTGGAGTGAAACTATATGGATGACAGCGTAGGTTAAAAAAAAATGTGGCTTCGACTAAAGTCTTTCAAAAATGGTTGCATATTCTCTCTACAAATGAAGTATTATGATGATAAATTTATATTTATCTTCTCATTCTCATTAAATTGATGACTTAGGGGAGAAGATAGAGAAGAGTTTGCGGGTTTCTGCTCTTATTTAGCTTGACTCAGTACTGTCCTCAAATGGATTCATTTACTTATTTTATTGTTACTAGGATTAGATTTTTTGCTTTCATGTGCCTTTTTCTTCCAGAGCAAAAGTATGGACAGTATTTAGTATACATAAACTATTTTGCTATTGATGTTGCTTTCTGTTATTTTTGATGTCTTTCTTAAATTTTTTAGTTTAAAAGAGCACAGGTTTTAAGTGTACAATTCAGTGAATTATCACAGAGGGTAATAAAGTTATTTGATAATTTTTTTTAAATAGTTATTTTTACTCTTTGGAAATGTAGGGTAAACAGTTTAGGTGAATCTTAAACAAAAATACTAATTTCATATAAAAAGTATCAGATTTAAAAAATTTTAGCAGATATCTCAAAATCATGACTGAAGTAAAGCTTTTGGTTCAGAGTTTCAAAATGTTATCCGTCATTTCTGGTATTAAAATTTCTTTAATCGTGCAAGTAATCCTGAATCCATGCTTATGGAAAGAAAGATAAATAAAAGTAAAGTACTAAAATATGTAAAAAGTAAAAGGTGAAAATCATCCTATACAGTTCTATCAAATCTTTCTCTCTTCAGAGCCACCACTTATTACGATTCAGTTATAACTTCCCATACCTCTTTTCATGCATACACCTTAACAACAATTTGTTTTACTTGTTTTTAACATAAATGGGCTTCTACTTTATAGTATATTCATAACTTGCCATTTCACTCAGTCTGTCTTGGAAAGCTTTATGTGTCTTTACATTATAGATAGACTTCATTATTTTTTATTGCTTTAATTTTTTAATGGTCCTCCTTAATGATGGATACTTGTTTCCAGTTTTCTGCTATTATAAAAAAAATTCCATCCTTGAAACATATATCTTTGTGAACTAGCCAATAAGAGTTTCTTACTGAATTAGTAGTTTCTCTGTATTCTAGATGTTATTGTGTTGATTTTATGTAGCAGATATTTTCTCCTTGTGTACTTGTCTTGGTGGCTTTTGTCATATTAATGTTTTAAATAATTATGTAGTCAAGTCTGTTGATCTTTTCCTTTGTCATCTGTTTGGTGGCTTCTGTATTTCTACATTATTTATATTCATTTCTACAGATATTTTCATTTTTAACTGTCACTTGTAAAAACACTTTCTTTTTATAGAATCCTGTGAATGATGGCAAAATGTTAGCATGTGATACATTCTGATGGCATGTAATAATCACATAAGGATCAGTGACTATTTTGATGTCGGAGTTATGAAATAAATGTAATAAATTCTGGAAAAGCATTGGAGTTCTTGTGTTGTTTATGGAATCACCATAGGTAGTCCTCACTATTAAATTTATTTTTGACAGGTAATATGCTAGGTACTGAATGGTAACAGTAGTACACAAATAAGAAGTAATCCCTTTTATTGTGACTCCTTTAGACACAGTTGCTTTCCCAGTTATATCTGCTATATATAATCAATTTCCCTAACCTCAAGGTAGCAGCTACTGCTGCTAGGAATTTCTCTTCACTTTTGCTGTCATCCAGTGCCAGATCTAAGAAATATAGTAAACTCTTAGCAAAGCAGGTTCCAAAAAGTAAGAAAGATCAGCCTTGATTAACTTATCCAGAATTTTGCAGTTAAAATTTTAAAAGGTGTTTTATTGTGTGTGTGTGTGTGTGCGCGCACATATGTGTAATGTTGCACACTATATATAGGGTAAGGAGTCAGAACACAAAGTAACCTTTTCAGTTGTTTGAGGTCTGACTCTGTGTCTATTAATCCCACCTTTCTACCTTGATACCCAATAACTTGGGCTGTTGAAACCTGGGCTATTTTGTCCTACCACCAATAACTTCCCAAGGAAGTAGCTTATAATTCTTCTGTTTCTTCCCTGTAATAGGAGGGAATACCCATATAGGCGGTACCTTGAAGCCAGTATCTCATAGACCCTGTCATCAACTCACTTCTACTCTCTACCCTCCCTCCTTACCTGATTGATACATTTTTGAAAAAATTATAATTATGCTGCTGCCCTTCCTCCCCTTGTTAGTTGGGAAGATTCATGGAAGAGAGGACTCCCGTCTTCTATAATAGATGGAGTAATATCCCATTGGGAAGAAATGGCAAAGGAAAAAGTTCTTTCTTTTTTGAAAAGACTAGAACTTTTTAGCTCAGCATAATTGGACAAGTCTGACAATAATTCAACTATATTATAGTTTAACTAGATTTCTGAGTGCATCTGCTAACCTAACCACCACATACTTATTTACAACTTGAAAATTGCCTTTAAAACCACAAAAGCACAAAGCACTGTAGTGCTTGTAACACTCTTCCATATTATTGTAGGTAACTAAATGACCATGGAATCTGGAGCAGAGAACCAGCAGAGTGGAGATGCAGCTGTAACAGAAGCTGAAAGCCAGCAAATGACAGTTCAAGCCCAGCCACAGATTGCCACATTAGCCCAGGTATAAAATACATGGAGAGATTCCAAGTTGTCTCTTCTAAGAGGAATATGTTTTAAACAAGAGAACTTAGTTTTTATTACAGAGATATACATAAAACGAGCAGAAACATTCTTAGAATATCAAAATTCCTATTAGTATTAGCCTAATTTTAGAAATGATAGTATTGATTCAGTAACATAATAGAAAAATGTATTGTTAAACACTAACACACTATTTGTAGTGACATGATTCAGAAATAATTACATTTAAACTGATGGGTAGATTGTCTCTTAAAGGAAGAAAACCTAGTATGATAACTGCTTTTTTCATGTCATACAGATTTATTTGGGAGCATGGGAATGCAGATAATCTGAAAGGCTAAATTTACATATGCTTAAACTAAAAAATAGGATAAGCAAATAAATTGACACACAAGTAAATTTCAAGGATGATAGTTTTTGTCCCTGTATATTTTAAATATGATTCATGATTCTTTCATTTTGTCTTTGTCTTAAGCATTCTAAGGTTATATTCTCATTTTTGTTCTTGTGTATTTTTTCTCAGATGTTTTATTTTATTAATAATTGTTGGCATATATATGAGTGAGAAAGGTGGTTAATATAAAAACCAAGTAGCAAACAATAACCTGCTAGGTAAGAAAATGTGACATTGCCTCTTTCAGATGAAAGCTCCCAAAAGAAAATAATCCTAGCCAAGGCTCTGGTATGTTGAGCTTCAGCTTCACAAAGAGTTTAAAAGCTCTCAGAGGAGTCATGAGCAACAGTGGGTCTTGGGATATAGAGGGCTAGCCACAGGTGGTTACCACACTGAGCTAAAATATGGGCCAAATACTAGACCTCCAGCAGGAATGTAGTCAGAAGCGGTGGGCTGCTTTGTGTTTTCTCCTAAGATCACCTGGACCCACCTCCAGCCCTCAGGTGTAAGGCAAACAATACATTTAGGGATGAAGTAAAAGTACTCAAGATGAAGCAGGTGTGGGAACGAAGGTAAGAGCATCAGGACTTCATTAGCACATGGTCAAGGCAAATGTGCACAGATAAGAATATGGGTTCATCCAAACATTCAGCCCTGTGGTAAAAAGAAGATACAATACCAGCAGGGATCTTGGTGGTGACAACCTTCAACATATCTATCTCTTGGGACATCATTTTCTGTCTGGTTGTCCTCCACGTCCACTAAATAATGTCATCCTGGAAATTCCTTTCTTCCTACTGTCTTTCTCTTGTGGAGTTTTTGTTTCCAGTGGTCCCTTGAGCAAGTTTGACTGGGTAAAGAAATCATTTTTCTTTCAAATTTTGAAGGCATTGATCCACAGTCAACTTCTAGTGTTGCTGTTTGAAAAGACTAAATCCATTTCTTACTTTGTATCTCTGTTATCTTGTAAAAATCTCTCTGTTAGCATTGCTTCACTATTTCATCATCAAGGCCTTGGTTTGTATCAGTTTTCATCCATTGTGCAGTTGTATTCAGTGGGCTTTTTTTTTTTTTAGTGGAATCTCAGGTCTTCAATTCTGGGCAGTTTATTTGGTTGATGATTTTTTTTTCTTTCTCCTTTCTCTCTGGGATTCTTGTGATCCAGATATTTTACCTATAGGACTGTTTCTCTGATTTTCTCATCTTTTCTCTTCTGTTTTCTGTCTCTGTCTTTCTGGGAGATTTTCTCAACTTCACATTTCAACCCATCTGTCAGATTTTTTAAATTTCTGCTGTCATGTTTCCAAGAGTTCCCTTTGTTTCTGAATAGTCCTTTTGTGTTTTAATAGCATCCTCTTTATGTTTCACAAAGGCAGTATTTTCTCTTACCTCTAAGTTTTAAGTTTTCTTTCCACATAGATTTTCTTCTATGTACCTTTTCTCCCTTCTATCTGTTTTGGTCACCATCTTTCCTATCAGAAGATTTCCTTGAGTATTTCATAACTCGAGGTTTTCTGCCTACATTTAAAAGTAGGGAACCAAAAACCTGTATTGGAAGTTTTGTGGCTCTTTTTGGGGCCTAACATCTGAGTTGTAGGCTTCACGGTAGGATGATTGTGGCATCCCACTGTCATTATCTCTTTTTTTTTTTTTTTTTTTACATCTTTATTGTGTCATTATGTCTTAAGTCTTTCTTCTCCCTTTAGTGTTGGTCACGTTTGCAGAGAAAAGCTTTACTAATCTTCTGCTTATAGGTAAAGACCTTTGAGCCAGACGAGGGAAGAGGACTGGGACTTAGTACCAACCTCAGCAGTGCCTGGTGTTAGGCAGTCAAGAAACCTTCTATCCAGAAAATAAACCTCCATTTTTCTGTCAGCATAGGGTATAGATTAGTTATTCTTCCACAGAGAGTTGAAGAGGGGATCCAATTGCTTTTCAAACGATCACCCTTCCTTATTTTCAGCCTTTCCTTTCACTCTGCCTTCTGGGGTGCCTTAGATCCTGAGCCTCTTAAGGACTTTGTGGCAGAAATCAGTCTGTCCCTGCCTCCGCCTCATGAGTTGGCCTTCTGAGGTTTTCCAAGTTCATTACCAGTCATCCATTTCCACCCTCCAAAACTCTTACTGTTATCTCCTTCCCATTCTTCTCTGCTGGTGTGATTATGCCTATAAAAACAAAATCAGTGTTATGAAGCTTAATTGGAAATTGAAGAAAGAACAAAATTATATGCACATGTTCAATTTGCATATAATCACTGATAAGTGGAATGACATGATATTTGAGTTTTAGGAAAGCTAGTGTCTGTTCCCATTTATATTTTTTGTTGTTGTTCTTTTTAATACCTAATTACAGAGGTTTTTTTACTTGCTCATCCAAGTTCTTAACACATATATTATACATTTTTGACATTATTTCTCTCAATTCTGATGCCAGTTATTTTTTGGTTGTCAGTCTTTAATACTAGAAATATATAATAAAATTGTCAAGTCCAAGACCATTCGTGATTTGATCAATGAACAGTAAAAACACAAATTCAGCCTAACTAGTAAAGGGAGAAAGTCGATCTAAAACAATAATGAAATACCTTATTTTACTTTTAGAATTTACAGAGATTTTTTTTTTAAGTGGAAAAAAAAAACAATATTGGTTTTGAGTATGGGAATGTTAATTTTTATGGATGGTTTTAAGTAAAGAGTTGGGTAAAAGGATGATCGTTGCAATTTTGTTGTAAAATAACTTTCTTGTAATAGGCAAATTTGAAAACCTAAATATTCAATAATAATTTTTTGTATATTCAGTAATTTAATATTTAATAATATTAAGTTAATGATTTCATTATTGTTTAATTAATTATTACTAATAATTTAATTCCAATAATTTGTTGGGATTTATTAAACAGATTATGTAATTTTTACCATTATACCATTCTTTACCATTAAAGAATACTATTAATGGTATGAAGAGATACTTAGAATGGATTTGAAAGATAAAGTAGATTCTGTGATAGTGTTATGAAAATTGAGTGTATATATGCATCTTTAAAAACATCTATATCTACAGCAGAAATATTAAGTGATTAGCTCCGAGTGGTAGGGATATAAGCAATTTTTTCTTTTTTGGTGTATCTGTATTTTATAAACTTACAATGAGAGTAGCCATTATGTAGAATAATTAGGGTAGAAAAGGGATTATTTGTTGAGTGAGTTTGTTATGTTTACCCTAGAGAATACTCAGAGAAGAGGACGTACTAATTGCTTCAAATATTAGAAGAGCTTTCCATTGAGATGGGATACTCTAAATTATGGTTTTGGTTCTCAAACTATGGCGTAGGCGAAAGTGTCCTTGGGTTCATCAGAGATTCTGACTTTATAAACAGGCACCCTATATAACTCTAATGGCGGTCGTCCATGGACCACATTTTGAAAACAAGGTAAAACTAAGATGTATAGTAGCCAGAAAAACGATTGATAAGGAAGGCCTTCCTAACTGTCCAAAGGAGAAGCTCATGGTTTTAGCCTCTACCTTCAGTAGGTATCTCCCCCAAGCTTCATAGTCAAATATTTAACTGCCTGCTAAACATCTCTACAAATTCAGATATCATATCAGTTCCATCATCTTCCACCACTGCCCCAACCACCCATAAGCTTCTTCTTGTGTTCTCTCTCTTTATGGCATAGTCTACTAATTCTCACCCAAACATGAAATATGTGGGTCGTCTTTGATTTCTGTCTCACCTCCTTCAATCAGTCATTCATAAAGCCCTTTCTGGTTTGCCTCCTGAATTTTCATTAAATCACTTCTCTCATTCCCATCCCTACCACAACTCATGCCTAATTTCTGGCCTTTATCATCTCACCCTTACTACTATATATAGACTTTCTCAGTTGGTCTCACCTCCACTATTTTCTTCCTCTGAGATAAGTGTCTTTCACACTGCCACTAAATTAAAGTGATCTATCTGAAATGCAAGCCTCACCATGATATTCAGGAGTTCAAAAGCCCTTCAGTGCTTTTCCCAGTCTCACGGTAAAATGCAAGTTCTTTAATGTAACATATGTAAGATTTTTCATGACTAGCCCATCTGGCCTCTGCCTACCTCTTATTCCATCTTTCCACACTTCCTACATCATATAGTAACACACTTGTGTGCTCCAGTAGTACTGGCTGCTGGTCATCCCTCTTTGCCATTTACAGACACTGCTGTTTCTCTTTGCTTTTGCCATTGCTACCCTCTGCCTGGAATTCTGTGCCTCCCCCCTGCAAATCATAATAACGTGCCTTACTTGTATTCTTTATTTCAAATTCACATGCTTCCCTGGTAGCCTCCCCTCCTCTTGGGTGGGGCGGGGTAGCTTTCCTCAGCGTGTCCATTCTTCCCTTTGCAAACCTCATTACTTCACTGAATTATATTTATTTGTGTTCTTTTCCCATTCCTTCACACCCATGCCTTAATAATTTCGTTTAGGGCAGGGACCTATGTCTTTCTCATTTCTGTAGTTTCAGTTTTAACATTGTTTCTGACACACATATCCGCAATAACTGTTTACCAAATGAACAAATAAAATTGCTACCCCCAAACGCATTCAAGCACAGGAACAGTAAATACCATCTGATAGACATGTATGACTTAAGAACCCTTCTAACATGGGTAGTGAGTCATTAAATTTGCCGCCTCTGTGCCTCAGGAGAAAACTGATTTCTCATATTCTTTCAGTTCTGCTCCCTTATTTCTTCAAGAGGAAAATAAATCCTTGAAATATCAATTATTATCAGTTCAGTGGGTGGGGTGAGGATAGAAATTTTCAGTTTATAATATCTATTAACACTTTCTCATTAATGAAAGGCATACTTGTAATTAGTTTACAAGAGATAAATATGCTGTATACTGTAAGATACGTATTTGTTCTAGATTTAGTAGCTAAGTTTTGCCCAAGTTTGGGAACAGTTATGTTTTAGAACATGGGTTATTTAACACATGATATTCTGAAGACTTATGTTTCTTCAAAGCTAGCATATCTCTTGACCTTGGGTAAGTGACTTAATCTCTTTGAGCACTTCATATTTCTGTCTCTGAAATGGAGATAACCCTTATTCTAACCAGTCTGATTTCTTCGAAGGGCAAAATGAGAAACTGAATATGAAAGCAGGTGGGAAAATGTAAGGCACTATACAAATAAAGTGGTATTTAGTGTTCAAAGGAAGTCTGTGTTATATATTTTGATGTTACATTAAAATAGTTTTTTGGTTTTTGTCATTTGGGAGGAGTTTAAAAGTAGGGGGCATGGGAAGCATTTGTAGTCTTTCTTCAAAAAGAATATTAAGTTTAATGATTAGTTTCTTTCACACCAATGGAATACTTAACCTAGCAGGAGGGTCATCCTTTTGCTGCCAAAGAGTTGTTTCTTACTAAACATGAGTACTCCCCAGGAGGTATCTGTGATGGTAATTTTTTTCCATGTTCAACACCATAGGTATCTATGCCAGCAGCTCATGCAACATCATCTGCTCCCACCGTAACTTTAGTACAGCTACCCAATGGGCAGACAGTTCAAGTCCATGGAGTTATTCAGGCGGCCCAGCCATCAGTTATTCAGTCTCCACAAGTCCAGACAGTTCAGGTATGTGCATAAAAAGTTCTGCATCTACTTTCATAACTGTTGTTTATAGCCATATCTCTCTCCTTTCATTATGAAAATAGGAACATATCTAGTTCAGAGTTTATTTTACTTTACAGTAATTATGGAATATGCTGCATCTGTATAGTCACCTTAAGTATAGGAACATATACACACAAGAACAGACATATAAGAAAAAACTTAAACTAAAAAAGGAAAAGAATTGAATGGGAAAAATCATAAAGTATATGGGATAAAGTGGAAATGTTGGGAGAGACTATAAGGCTGATGTACCTCAGTTAGGGAAAATTAAGATACAAAAATAATAACTTTGTAATTATTTTCTAAACATGCAATTGGAAAAAATCCTTGTCAAAAAGTAATAACCTTACCTAAGATATTATTTGAATGTAGAGAAAACCAGCTATGTTTAGGATTCTAAGTTAGAGTATATAACTTTGAAATGATATATTCAGAAAGTGCACTTGAAGAATCAGGGATTTTTTCCATGCATGTTATCTTATTCTTTGGAAAGATTGTTCCTTTGGTTTGGATCCAAAGGGAATAAAGGTGTGTAAACCTCTACTTAACTGTAGGGAACCTAGGGCAGTATACATCTTTTCGATGAGCTTATTGGGGAAAAAAAAAGACTTGAACGTTCATTCAAGTAGGCCATAACCCCAGCCTCCCATTTCATATTTTTTGCTTCACAGTCTTCCTGTAAGGACTTAAAAAGACTTATCTCCGGAACTCAGGTGAGTCCTAGGTCCTAGATTTGGAGAGAACTATTTTTAGAAAGGAAGGTGAGAAATTGTTCTTTATATCTTTGTCCCTCTCTATGAACATAGAACTCAAGGTTTGAATAAAAATCTTAAGAGATCTTCTAGGTCTAGGCCAAACTTGTTACCTACCCAGCCCTTAAGTCTGTTGCTTAATTTCCCTATATAATATCCTTCTCTCCTCCTGCAAATGGCAGTCCAGCTTTACTTGAACACTTTCAGAGAAAGGATGCTCTATCTCCAGAGGTAACTGATTTATAATTGGGGGTAATTGCTAAAATATTCTTCCCTGTGGTGAACCAGAATATCTTTCTAAAACTTTTACCTAGTGGTCCCAATTCTATTCTCAGAAACTAGTTAAGCAAATTTAACTCCTTTTTCTATTGGGCTGCTTCCTTTTCCCCATCTTCCACATCCTTCCCATTTAAAAAAAATGTCCAGACTAAGTAAATGCCTGTTTTTCTTCAGCCATTTATATATGACATAGCTTTGATTCCTCTTCACCATCCTTGTTGTCTTCTTGTGGGTGAGAACTGTTGCGTTTTCCTTGAGTTTAGTAGCCAGATTGATTGATACTTGGAGAGGGGAGAAGTCCCTCCTTTGTCCTAGAAGCATTCTGTCAGTGTCATCAAAGGATATACCAGATTTTGTCAGCCATATCATACTATTGAGTCATTGAGCCACTGTTAACCCACCTCTGCTTCATTCTGTCCCTGTGCCTTTGGTTTGCTTGGACATTTAAGGCAGGGCGGTGTGGGGGGGTGGAGAAAAAAGAAAGAATATTTTGATATAAAATCATCAAGTTCTGTGCATTTCCATACTGAAAGATATTGGGAATGGAATTTGTTGTTACTGAGTAGGAGACAGTATAGTCCAGGTAAAGACTGAAGAATTTGATTTTTCTATGGAACCACACTGACTGAACAATAGTCTCCTATCCTGTGCCTCAGTTTTTATTTCATTGAATGCTTCCTAACTGTTCTTCATACTATGTATGCCATTACTAATTCCCTACTCTTATCTTCCTCTTGATAAT
Organism: Neophocaena asiaeorientalis asiaeorientalis; assembly: GCF_003031525.2. Classification (NCBI taxonomy): domain Eukaryota; kingdom Metazoa; phylum Chordata; class Mammalia; order Artiodactyla; family Phocoenidae; genus Neophocaena; species Neophocaena asiaeorientalis. Next base: position 4,472,937 of record NW_020172591.1, read on the forward strand.
AGTGGAAAGAACCTGACCTGCTAGTCAGGAGACCTAGATTCCAGACCCCACATTAACCTTTACTTTTTCTTTTTCACTTACAGTGGGAGATCTTTCTATAAAGAACACACAAAAATTATCACAAAATTTGCTAAGATTACAAGCATTGGTTTTAATATATGATGCCTAATTGTTGCTTATATTCTTAATTTTAATCTTTACTTTGTGGTAAGAGTAATAATAATAATTTGGACCTAGGATTATATGACTATTAAATTTATAGAAATGTGTATTCATCTTTTCAAAAATAGATTTTTCCATCAAAGTGAGCTGTGCTTATAATTAAAAGCCTGAATTCTACGAACAGAAACATAAACAGTATTTTTTTCTTTAAAGGCCCTAAACCGTGGAGAAGCTATTAAACTTTAATGGTAATGTCAGCTGGTTAACAGTGATTAGCATTAATAAGTAGGAAGTGGTTTATAGCAGAAGAAGTGATCAAACAAGGAGAGAGGTGATTCCTCAAACTTCTCGATGGGAGAATATTAGTATTCTAGAACAGCATTTCCAAAATATACAAGGTACATTTCTCTTGATGTGAGAATAAGACTTCTGTTTATCTTTTTTCATCTCAGAGTTAGAAACTAAACTGTACTAATATTTCATGTATGGCTTGACATTGGTGCCCTAACATTATCCTTATGTATATATGTACATCAAATCTCACAGATTATGTAAGAATTCCCACAAAAATAATGGGAGTTACACAAATGTATAGAAGTTAACAGTGGCATCCTCACTTGTTAGTTTTGGATGCATTTTTAATACATTCATTTCCTCAGTAAATTTTTATTGGTCACATGCTATGTGCCAGTCACTGTTCTAGGTGATATGAAAGACAGCAGTGAACAAATAATACTTCTCTATTCTCATGAAGATCACATTTGAGTGAAGAGAGACAATGAAAAAATAAAATGTGTCAGGTGAGGATTAAGTGCTGGGAAGATGATTAAAGCAGGAGAAAGGGATAGAGAATGATGTGGAGGGAAGGGTGCTTTTTTTAGGTAGGGTGGTCAGGGAACACGATGAGCAGTGAAACTATAAACTAGTGAAGGAGGCTAAGCCATACAAATAATGAAAGCAAGTCCAAAGGCTCAGAAATGAGAGTATGCTTTATGTACCAAAGAATAGCAAGAAGTGGCCTGAATAGAGTGAGCAAGAGGGATAGCGGTTGGAGATGAACTTTCTGATACAGTCTTTACAGTACTTCATGATGTGATGGGAACAACAATAAAAATCTTTTGTGCAAGATAGAGATTCAGTGATTATCATATAGCAAAGTACTTGAGTTGCTTAACATAAGGATGAGTTTACTTGTTTGCTTTTTACATAAGAGAAGTATTCCAAAGTTTCCGATCTTTTTAACAATGGCAAGCAAGGGATGACTTGCAAGGGATATGTTACCTAACAGATATTTTTGAAAGAAACAAATTCCTTTCAACTGTCCTTTCTGAGAGAAAGTGGCATTTTAACAATGCATGAGAGAATAACTGCATTTTGAAAGAAACTTGTGCTGTGGACAGAGTATTTTGAATATAGAAGTTTGGAGATGTTCCCATACTTTTTTTTTTTTTTTTACCTGCAAACTGTAAATTTGTCACCTAAAAACTCAAATCTATATACTTTCAAAACTGGAAATAGTTTCTAAACTATTCAGAAGTCTTCTAGAGTTTCAGTAGGTGTTGAACTTACTTGTTAAAATACAAAACCTTTTATTAGCATATAATAACTGACCAAGAGCCAGGGAGATGAAAATACACTAGTAAATCTCATCAGAAGTTTGTGTAATTGACAGATGAAAATGAAAAATGATTGTTTTAAACAATGGCAGATGTTAAATCACATTTCAGAAAGTCCAAGCTTAGAATCAGATTTTTGAGTCACTGTTATAAAATACTAAATGATTTTTAATTAATCATATTAAAGCACATCATTCTCGTTGTTATGAAATATTAAATGATTTATCTTTAAGAAATTAACAGATGTATTTTAATATTTATACTTATCCTAACTCTTTAAAAATTAATGTTTTATGATATAGATAAAACTTGTAAGTAAATATATATGCTTATATAAAATTTTCTTATAATTAGTTTATAATCTTATAATTAATTTATAAGGGAGATCTGCAGATCAGAAGAGTTTGGAGATTATTGCTCTAGACTTTTATTAAACTTCTTGATCCAGTGAGTAAAAAACTGTACCTAAACCTGAGTCTGAACTCTACCCAAGAAAAGTGCTTAACTTTCCAGGGTACCATGTATAGTTTGAGAAAACATCTAATACAACCATTTTTAAAATTTTGTTCTAGTCACTGTATATTTTATTTTGAAATTTCAAATAGCATCAGAATAGGACTTTTTCCCCCCCTTATAAACAGAATATATGGGTTTTTAACAAACTAAGAGAAAATAGAGAAATATAGATGTAAAACGTTACATGTACAGGTGGTGGTTTGGCTTTTTGAAAATTTCTTAACATATAAGTGGCCATGGTTAAAGACCTATTTAAGGAGCTCAGGAAGGGGTTAATAAGAGGTGACAGGAGGTGAGGACCAGAGGAAGGGTATCTATCGTTGAAATGTGATGGTAGACTATGATACTTAAAATTGGGATATAATTTTTCATGTGGGTATTTTTTTTTTTTATCCCCTGCATTGGCAGGCAGATTCTCAACCACTGCGCCACCAGGGAAACCCCTCATGTGGGTATTTTTAATAACCTATTACATATATATTAAACTATTATTTATTATCAAAGGATTTTTGGCATGATTTTTAATGGTCTTAGAAATGTGGGTTCAGTGGTTTTGGGATTTTCTTGTTTTTTCATTTGTTTTTGGGTGTGTGGGGTTGGGTTTTTTTTGCTTTTTGGTAGATAGACCATAAGAGTTGACTTCCTAATTCTAAGTTCTCTCTGGATAGTATTCCCCCAAAGAGGAAATGTTACATTCATTATGTAGTACTGAATAGTTCTGAATTCCCTTTACATTTAACAAGTTGCAGTATATATCACTTATATGTGGAATCTTAAAAATACAAGAAACTAGTGAATATAACAAAAAAGAAAAAGACAGATACAGAGAACAAACTAGTGGTTACCTGCGGGGAGGGGCAATGTAGGAGTAGGGGACTAAGAGGTACAAACTATTATGTATAAAATAAGCTACAAGAATACATTGTACAACACAGGGAATATAGCCAATATTTTTTTTGCCAATATTTTATAATAACTGTTAAGTGGAATATAGCCTTTAAAAATTGCGACTCACTGTACTGTACACCTGTAATTTATATAATATTGTACAACAATCATACTTCAATTTTTTTTTAAGTTGCAGTCACGACAGAGTGATAAGTTAATTCCTTTTGTATGAATTGACAAATTCTTTCAGATGAGAGGAGTGGGGGCTTTTTGTTTTACTGGGAGCAATAGATCCATTGAGTTTGGGGGAAAAATTAAGGGCCATATATTTAATAAGCAATGATAATTTATTTCATTTCAAAATTGTCCTATGGGTGGTTTATGTAGCGTGCTTTAAAATTGTTGTTTTAATGACTTTCAACTTGGGAAAGTGTGCCTAAGTCATTATGTATCCTTAAAAGAAGGTTGTAAGAATGAGGGTTAAACAAAAAAAGGCAGAAAGAACAATAGAGAAACTAAGGTTCTGAGAAGCATTAATGAGGGTAAACACTTGTCAGGATACTATCCACTTTGAGTTCAGTCTTCTTGTTATTCCTTGAAATTCTGACTCTCTGCTAAGGCTGTTTCACAACTCATCACTCTACATCTGTGAGAAAGTTTGTGCAGAGACTATGCTGAGTGGGCTAGTTAACAGCAGCTACAGATGAGTAGGAAATTGTTCTGGGTGCTCCTTTGGCAGTAACTATAGCATTATTACTCTATAGAGAATCACAGACTAAATTCAGCCTTGTCCATCTTTTTATCAGTCATTTCTGGATTCATTCAGTGTTACCTGTTAATTTTTAGGTCTATAAGACTGTACCGTTTATACTTTAAAGTGTTTGGAGGGGCACATACATTACTTTATTATAGACATATTTTGTAAAGCATTACTAGATTTAGCAAATTTCATTTTAAAGTGAGCGTCTATCACAAAGCTCTGTGAAAATGAGTACCTGCTGTCCAGAACCCTTAGGCTCAGACCACATACTTGATTTCTCAAGTTCCTCTAAATATGTTCATTCTTATTGCCATTGCCATAAATTTTGTTCAGGGAGCTAACCTACACAGACCCTTTTGCCTTGGCTAAATCTAATTCTCACTCTTCCAGCATGATGCTCACCTAGTTCAGGAAAGAGCAGGAGGCTCCTGCTGATTAGACTAGAGAAACTTGGCAGTATAAATTTGACAGACAAGCTTGCCTAGATGAGTGAACTTCTAGTCTAAAAATGGTCTAAAGACGTTCCTGGGTTGCTGCTTCTGACAAAACTGGTTTGAGATTGGAACCAACAGGATTTTGATGCTGGTAAGGATGTCTAGAATTGAGATGTCAAGTGTGACAGTGACTCCACTACTTCGTAGCTTTGTGACTTGGGTGAGTTACTTAAACTCTTTGTGCCTCAGTTCTTCCATCTGTAAAGTGGACATAATAATTGTACTTACCTAGCACGTAAAGTTCCTGTAAGTATTAGTGAGTACTAAGTAATGTAATATATGTATATGCTTTAGCATAGCACCTGGCACATAGTAAGTTCTCAATAAATGCTAGTTGCTGTTATTATCCCATGTAAAATCTGTATTCAACTTACCTTTATTACTTCTCAATCCAAGGATACTTTCCAGAAATGCACAGTCCTTTACCTTGAAGTTTTGCTTAATGAAAATTGTAGAATGCCAACTTTGAAACGTGTCTATATGTAGCAGAGGACTTCTTCCAAAATTGTTAGGAACAACCATCTGGAACACGGTTGAAGGATCACCGATCTTACTTGTACAATTGTAAATATATTCAAAACTATTTACCCAGTAGTTAAAGGAAAATATTTGTATAGTCACTAGACTTAATGGCCAAATATTTAGTTGTTTATTCTTTCTTTCATGTCAGAAACTTTATTTTACTTGGTAGTTTTGTTCTAACAACTGTAAGAAAACAACTGACAAGTAATATTGATACATTCAGGGTTGATTACAAGAAGTCCTGAAAGAGATTAGGCTGGTTTTGACGAAAAAATTTTAGGTCCTCTGACTTCTGTAGGATGAGTAAAGGGGAGAGGAAAGGGATGGTATGGTTGTCTCCCATAAAAACTGATTTTTTTCCTACCGAATCACATATAAGGTTTATATATGTCCTTTTGTATTTCACTTTTTCTTAAAATTCATAAAAGTTTTGTGAGAACTAAATTTGATTATCAAGATAAAGTTCTTCTTTATTTTCAGATTTCAACTATTGCAGAAAGTGAAGATTCACAGGAGTCAGTGGATAGTGTAACCGATTCCCAAAAACGAAGAGAAATCCTTTCAAGGAGGCCTTCCTACAGGTATGGAAAATTAATAGTTAAATGAACTTACAAGTATAAAAGGTACCCTTATGTAGTTGCAGATGAAGAGATGTCGGAAGGCCAATGAGCTGCTGGATTCAGGACCACACAGAATACTTCTCTTCATCTTGAGTTGCTTCTCTCAAATAAGTAGAACCTTACTGTACAGAATAAGAGCACTTCTTACTCTGAACAGTCCTGGATAAACACTGATATTTTTTTTTTCTTCTGTTTTTGTAGACTTTGCTGGCTGCTGCTTTTCTGTTAAAAAGATTGGAATACATTTGATAAGGTTATAGCATTTTCTAGCTATATGTCAATTCTGAGGCTACACTACCTACTTCACAACACACTTCTTATGCCATGGTACTTAGCATGATAGCTGCTTATTAATTTAATAGTTGTTCAGGATGATGTTTTGCTGATGTTCCCTAATTTTAGGGGCACCTTACTGTAGTTTTGTGTTCAGCTACAAAAGTTGTGTAAATCCATGCCTTGCCTCCAAGATGGACCAAAACTGTTTCTAATACTACGTAGAAATTGGCTCCAAATTAAATATTTCCAGGAAGAGCAATTCTACAAATCTTCATAAGCTTACTTCAGAGTTTAATGAACTTCAAACTTATTCTTCCCTGCTTTAGCCTGAATTATTTCTATTAATATATATTTCTGTTTTTCAAAGGGATGTTGAAATTTTTTTTCCCACTTTCTTGGCTGCTAAGCTAGCCCTTTTCTCTATCCTTACAAATAAATTAAGGACCCTAAATAAATACCTATAAATTGACTTTGAGGTCTTAAGAAATTCTTTGTTACCAAGTATGTGTTACCTTTATTTATACTCATAATTTTTTCAAAATATAGCTAGTTTTATCTTTTAACTTCGAAATGTATTTCATGTTAGTATGTAAGATATTTGATCCTGAAGCAGATTCAACCTGGTACTAAGAAACAAGCTACATGGCTTCTCTATATATAAATTCTAGGCAAATCTTAGCTGTAGACCTTATATGAGTTTTATGTTGAAAAAAAATCTTTTATTTGCCTTTAATTGGCTTATAGTGTATATCCCAGCAAAAATCATTATATAGCACTTCAGTTACGAATCAAATAAAAGATGCCTGAGACCACACATGTGTAGAGAAAGCGTTACTTTTATGAAAGATGATAATACCTTCCCTTATAATCAAACCTCCATAGTGGAGTATACCATTATTTTGCTTTTGGTTTATGAACTCTTGAAACCTAGCCTCTATGTCTTGATTATAACAAGATCTTTAACAAAATTCTTAGGATGTTTTTGTGAAGTTGGAGAAATGGGAATTAAATAATACACACTGGTTTTTATTGGAACAGCCCAGCTTTATAGTGATCAGTTTTTACCCAGAGGAAATCCTTGAAGGGTTCTCACTTGCTCTCATCTGGCTTGCTATTTTTACCAGCAGTTTAGCTGAAAACATAGAGGCCATGCTTATCAGATTTGCAAATGACAGAAACTAAAGGGCTAAGTACCCTAATAGGTGGTAGAATAAGAACCTTGAAAGATCATAGCAGCCAAGGGAAATAGATTGAAACAAATAGGATGAAATGTTGGCGATAACTGTAAAATTTCTGAGCTTGAGTTTAAAATAAAATCAATTATTCAAGTATAGGATTCTGGATTAAGAATTCATCTAAAAAATATAATTATGCTCTTTTAATTATCATTGATTAGATGTGGTTGCCAAAAAAAGCCAATACACTGTAAGGCTACATTGGTTTAAAAAAAAAAAAAAACCTAGTGTCTAGATTAAGGGAGGGAATTAATCCCACTGCTCAGACCACATTTGGAATACACTTTAAGAGAAAGTGAACTTTCTTGAGCGGAGAATGTCCAAGATGGTCTGGAGCAACAATTTGAAAAACTGGAAAAAAAGACTGAGAATGATTGCTGGCTTCGTGCAGAAGAGAAGTAGATTTATTTGTAGGTCTAGAAAAGTAGCTTTTTAACTTTTTTTAAACCACAATAAGGAATATATCTTTACAGTTCTCTCTTTCTTCATTATATATAGGTGTGTATTTACACACACACGTCTATACCTATATATAGGGATCTGAAGCAAAAATTAATACAAAGCAATACTCATCCTTATCATGTGTGATGCTTAGCTGTTTTTTATTTATTGTTTATGTTGGTTGCAACATGCTTAATTGTTTTCATGGCCCACATAGGGGTTATGACTTGAGTTTGAAAAACATTGCTCTAAAGACCAATACTACTCAAAATATGGTCCACAGCCCAGACTGGTAAATCAGCATCTGGTTAGAAATGCAAATTCTCAGGCCCTTACCCCTGAGAATTAGAATTAGAATCTCTAGGGAGGGGACCCAGGAATCTGTCTGTGTTTTAACATGCTCTTCAAGAGCTGCTTTTGTATACTGAAGTTTGAAAAACAAGTGTTCTAGAACAGTGATACCCAAATCATGATGTATTGACCAGCTGTCAGTTTCCAAGCTGTTTAAAATAGTTTTGTGTCTTGTTTGAGAAAACCATCCTTACAGTAAAAATAGAAGTTTATTAAATAGGAACAGGCAGATGTGGAAAAGAATGAGTAAGAAATCTTACAAATGAGAAATACAATCAGGGGAATTATTTTTTTTAAAAAACAACTGTAAGAATATTTACTACAGTACCAATAAAGGTAATTACATACATAAATATATAAAAGCCAGTATTATTGTAGTTTTACTTTGTAACTCCTCTTTTTCTCCCATGATTTGAAAGGCAAATGCATAAAACAATAATTATAAATCTGTTAATGAACACACAAGACATGAAGATGTAATTTGTTACAATAACTACATAAGGGGGAAATTTTTGGTAGACGGTTAAGGCTAAGTTTCAGACTGGTTTGTTAGAAATTTAAGATTTCAAAAATTACTTGGGTTAGTATTTTTTTCCCCTCTTCTGTGATTATGTTATTCATTTGAAATGTGGTAAGATTCATTTTTTTTGTTTGTTTTCCATTTTAGAATTCTTCCGCCATCCTTGTTGATAATTAATTTCTTTCTTTGAATATGTAAAACATTAACATGGTTCCAAAAGTCAGAATTGTACATACACACACACTCAGAAGTGTCCCTCCACCCATCCTTTTTTACTTCTTTCCCACCCACCCCCAGTAGATAACTAATCAAATTGAACTCCATCTAGTTTATCCTTTCTGACTTTTTTTCTTGAGCAGATGAACAGATACACAAATATTTTCTTATTTCACCTTCATTCGTATATAAAAGGTACCATGCTATATCCATTATTTGGATGAGCCATAGTTTATTCAACCATTCTCCTATATGTGAGCATGGAGATTGTTTCTAGTCTTTTGCAGTTGCAGTCGATGCTGCCATGATTAATCCTATGCATATTTATTTTGTACTGTTGGAAGTATATTTTAAGGGTAAATTCCTGGAAGTAAGATTGCTGTGTAAACACATTTGGTTTCCCAAATTCCCTCCATAAGGGTTGTGCCAGTTTTATATTTCTAACAGCAATATACAAGAGCATGTATTTTCTCACAGCTTTGCTAACAGACTGTATTGTTATACTTTTTTTTATTTTTACCAATCTGAGAGTTGCGAAGTTAAAAATCAGGTTTTTGGTCTTTTTTTCCCCTCAGTTTTCAAGAGTTATTTGTATGTTAGGGATATTGAACCTTTATCTGTAATATATGTGAACATTTTCTCCTAGTATGTTTGATCATCTTTGACTTTATTTTTGGTGTTCTTTGCCATAAAAAAGGATTTTTTTCCTGTAGTCAATTTTATTAATCTCTTCTTTAATTGTACCTGGATTTTGAATCATAGTCTTTCTTTATGTTCATTTTAAAGAGAAATGCATCTGTTTTTCCTAGTCCTCGTATGGTTTTGACATGTGCATCCCTGATCCATTTTTAGTTTATTGTTGCAAAATTTATTGTTTATTATTGTAAATTTTGTAACTGTAAAATTTAAAAATTCTCTCTTAAGCACTATCAGCTTTCTGCCAGTTTCCTGATCTTTTCCTCTTCTTTGTATTTAGCCAGTAAATGTTACTTTTGTTTTAATTGATATAGTTCTCTGTTTTTCTAGGAAAATTTTGAATGACTTATCTTCTGATGCACCAGGAGTGCCAAGGATTGAAGAAGAGAAGTCTGAAGAGGAGACTTCAGCACCTGCCATCACCACTGTAACGGTGCCAACTCCGATTTACCAAACTAGCAGTGGACAGTATAGTGAGTAATAGATATTTCTGTTTTGGAAAGTGCGATGAAGAACTAATGGCTGCATTTTCCTTAAAGTAATCTTATAAGCACCAGCTCTTTTCTAAATCTTGGTTGTCATTATATTTCCTTTACTTACATGCAAAGTTTTGTAACAGAAGTATTTTCTTTCCTTCAGGGTTTAGTTAGGATTGCTCAGGTATGTAAGACCTTTAAATGGCCCTTTGTTTTGTGCAGATGCATGGAGAGTCTTACAAGTTTTTCAAACCACTGCTTGAAACTCTGTATCTCAGTCCTCATATAGCATATGATGTTAATAGAAAACATGAGTTTTTCAGATAATCATTCTTTGATTATGTTGAAGGCCAAAAATGGTCTCATTTTTCATCTATTTTAATAATTCATCTTTCTTTCTAAAAGTAGCTTTTTTAAATCATATTGATGTTTCACGGTGGGGTGGAGAGGCTTGTTTGCAGTCTACCAGCACATTTAATTATTATTCCTTTTAAGATAAAAGGTAGTGTAGTGAATTATAATAATGTGAGCATAAGGGCTGCTGAAATTAAGAGGGCACTTTGCTTTTTGTCACACAGAAAGCAAAGATTCCTTTTGCAGAATTATCAAAGTTTCCATTTCTCTGATGTCTCTGACACTTAGGTCTCTCTTCTTATCTTTCACCTAAATCTGTTATAAAGAACTTTTGAGTTCCGCTTTTGTTTGATCAAAGGCATTTGTGTGAATGGTACCTTTTTCCTCTCTTCTCCCAATATCTTTCTGCCTCCCAAAGTGCCTCACACATTGATGTCTTCATTTTGATTTGCTCATTAAATCCAGTGCTACCCATTATATAGTTTTCCTCCCTGTCTTCCTTAATTACAAATTAAATGTACACATTGAAACTCTTGCTGCATTGGTTTTCTAATGCCCTGGGGTAGTCTGTGTCAGAAATATGTGTAGAAGTTTGACTCCCAAGTTCATAGTTTTCCATTTACAGCTCAGCCTTGGTTTGTATAACTAATTGCATTGTATAATTAATTGCATGAATTAAAAACAAGTAGCAGACTTTTTAGCTCAACCAAAGCTGAAACTTTTAATAGTAAGTAGAAGGCAGGCATTTCTGACTAAGCTTCTTGTCCATTCTGTAAGCTCATTAGGGTTCACTCATTCTTTTCCTTCTTAAGTTCTTTGTTGGCAGAAATAGATACTATCTATATATGTGTATGTGTGTATTTTTTAGCCTTATATCCAAATAATTTGAGTTATTCAAGGTGTGTGTTCTAAGACCTTGATACGTGAACTTCTTTTTTCTTCAACTTCAGCACGCTTGAGGGATACAGCATACTCCTGTTAGTAACAGATTCACTCACCACAGCAATTCTCACTTGAACTAGAAATAGAAAGCATGCTCTTTAGGAAAGAGGCATATCAAAATCTCAAATAGGGAAGTGAAGTTGAGGGAGGTGAAGCTGAGAAAAATAGATGTTTAATTTGGCAACTGACAGTTGCTAGTTTTAAAGGTTAATACTTTGAGATTTTAAAAGCTTTATACATATCTTTATCCCTTATTCTCTCTGTATGTGCACATATGACCTTGATGGAACTGATTTAACATTATGTTCTTGATTGTCGTTAAGAATCAGTATAACGACCACTTACATATACAATATTTATATGTTTCTTAACTTACAAAAGAAATATATGGTTGTAAAAATTCAAATGGTAGAGGTTTTTAGTGTTAATAAAAAGTAAAAACCCTTTCCATCCCTCCCCATTAGAGTTTGGTATATATCCTTCCATTCTTTTTCATTCTGTTTATACATACATGTGTCATGTATTTTTATACAAGTGAGACCTACATTATTTATATACCATAGACAAATATATGCATATATAGTTATGTATGTAGTTTCTTCTAATAGCTACATTGTGTTTCACTGTAAAATATAACATTTATTTTAAAATCACACACTGATGAATATTTAGGACATTTCTACTGTTTCAAACAATGCTACCTGAACATTCTTTTATATATATAGTATCCTGTCCTGTCAGTGGGGATAGCATCTAAAGAGTGGAATTGTTGAAGCCAAGCCAGCCTACCCAATTACCCTTCCCAGTGGGTACACCAATTTGTACTCCTTCAATAAATTGTTGTTGTTTTTTTTAACTAATACTATTATTAGTTTTGTCCATTACTTGGTTCACAGTCCCTGATAATAAAGTCTTGTTTGAGAGATTTTATTCTTAGTTAGAAAAACATATTTTATTTCACTAACTGAAACTGTTTTCATTGTGGCTCCTCAGAATCTCAGCTGGGTTTGTTTAATTATACTCTTTTCCTTCTTCTAGATTTTGAGGTAGAATCATTATACACACCTAAAGATATGTCAGTTGCTTGATTTCTGTCTTTTTCTTCTTGTTTTAATGAATTTAGTTTTATTGAAAGCTATCTTAAGTCCTTTTGGAATATGAAGTATATAACTAAATATTAAGAGAAAAACAATGTTTGATAGGCTCAGACTTGAGTTATTCAGAGTACTTTCATATATACATGATCTCATTTGATTTTTATAACAATTGTACTTAGTGGCTAGAACCAGATATTTTTATTTTTACAGAAGAGATAACAGATTCAAATAACAGTTTAGTGATGGAACTTGGACTAGAGCCCAGATCTCCTGATTTCTAGTTTCCTTCTTTCCTCCCACCTTGAGTTCATTGGTATGTAGTCAAGAAGAAAGTTGTGTGCATTGAATACAGTGGAATTTGCTTATTAACTCTATTTGAGAAATTGTGGTTTGATTCTGTTAACCTGATTCTTTCAAGTTATCCTGAAGTATTAATCTCAGAATAGTTTTTACATATTCCTTTTTTTCTCCTTGTCTAAGATAAGTAAAATTTATGGGATTAGCTAAAGTGGGTAGATCGTATATGCCAGTATCTTAATTTCCACAAGTATTATTTACTAAACCAAATCACAGCCATTAACTGTTATTATTTCTTGATTGAACAGTAAATAATCCAGTTTTTCATACATAGATGACTCAGGATATTAGTTACCCAGAGCTAGCTGACAGTTGATCAAACTAATTTCCTTCTAACAGACAAAAAGTAACATGCTCAAATCAGACATGTTGACTTAGTTAAAATCCATTATGCAATTTTATATGTAATATTGTGATTTTTAGTCCTTCTCTTTTTGGAAAACTTTTAACAGGGAAAGTATCTTATTAACTTTTTACATGTACTGTAGCATAAAGGTTAATTGAGGTTTTTTATAAAGTGAAATGTCCACTAGTATGAGCCTAAGTTGATTCCTTTGTAACAGATAAATGACAAGTATGATTAATTTGTGAATAATCAACGGATCCTACATGAGAATGCTTGAATAGGTAACTTAGAAATAGCAGTAAAATATTTTTTTCTAAATGATGACCTTGGGCTCTAATTTTAAACTCCACAAGAGGTCTGTGATAATTATGTTCCATAGGACATTTCCGTTGTTCCATTGAGTGGACTTCTGTTACACTTCATGCATTGCTAACCGAGTTAGAGAACAGAATGCACTACTGAACTGCTTTATTAATTATGAATTAAATAATCATTTATTGGGTGCCTACTACATGCCCATATCTGTGCTAATAAGTACATGAACGGAGAGAAGGAAAATATTATGTAGTTAATGCCAGAATAAAGGAAGTTTGGGTCACAGAGTGGTACTTCTTGTGAACCAAGTAACTTCAAGTGGAATTTAACATTTCCTCATTTTTTATTTGTTAACTGACATTACTATAAATTATAATGTTCATAGAGTACGTTTGTATTCTTGAAATTGGATATAGGTTTCCTGAGCAGAAAGTACTTGAGTATACAAAATCCTTCTTGGTGATGTTATTTGCTGTAATAATTTCTCCTAGATTATGCCTTGCAAATTATTCTGCTTTGAATTTAGTGTGTGTATAAGACTTACATGGTATTAATTAAACTTGTAATAATAAAATCCATTGGGTTTTAGTTGCCATTACCCAGGGAGGAGCAATACAGCTGGCTAACAATGGTACCGATGGGGTACAGGGCCTGCAGACATTAACCATGACCAATGCAGCTGCCACTCAGCCGGGTACTACCATCCTACAGTATGCACAGACCACTGATGGACAGCAGATCTTAGTGCCCAGCAACCAAGTTGTTGTTCAAGGTAAGAGAATTCAGAATTCACAGGTGTGGTAAATTCTTTGAAAAGTTAAAATTTTATAGACTCAGAAAAAAGTAAGTATGATACTGCAAAGCACTATTAAAATATAGTTTATTTTTCTTCATTATAGATACTGTTTTCCATGAACTCTTCTTCCATTATTCCAATTGGACCAAAATGTCATGGCATAAAAACAACTATTTTCAGTTTTAAAAATATAACATCTATCTTTATTGGATATAGGAGAAATGAGGTAGGTTAGAGGGAAAGACAATAAAATTAGGAGTTAAAAAAAGATAGATTCTAAATCTAAATATATATAGATTCACTTTGTGACCTTTGTGAGTAAGACCCAGCCTCCCTGGGCCTCATTTTTTTTCATGTGTCAAATGAAAAGTTGTACTAAATCACTGATAAGAGTCTATGGATGTTCAAAATTCTGTTCCTCTGCTTTTAAGTCAAAAGAAATTTACATCTTCATTTCTAAGATCATCATTTTTTATTTCAAAGGATAGCATTATATTCTGAAAAATCTTATACCAGTGTGTAAGTCTCCTGGTCTATGAGCAAAAGTAGTTAAATCCATGGTGAATTATAGAAATAGCTTTTTTCTGTTTTGTTTTAATTTTTTTGTTTTCTTCCTATTTGTTTCAGAAATCTTTATGGATGGGAGTTGACCATTTTTCTTTGAATTCACTTGAATATTTTAAGAATATGATTTATGCCACATTTAAAATTTGCATATTAAGGAAATAATAATAAATCTGTTTCTAAAATATTTTTATTAAAAATATGTTTTGCCTCTGTTAGGTAATGACAGATGTGCCCCTTCACCATGGATGATAAATTTTGAATAATTCTAAAACACCAACTAGAGAGTCATAATTTATTTAAAGGGCCCTAATGTATTTACAGAATATTTTCTGTTACTAAACAAATAATATTTGAAGAAGATAATATTTTGCTTATTAATGGGAGTAAAACAACTTTTCACTTTACATGCAGGTACTCAAAAATTGTAAAGCAGGATGTCAGTGAATTTGAATTCTGAACGTCAGTTTGAAGATGGTAACATGTTTAGTATATAAATCTTTTCCACTCAAACTACACATTTTAATTGATATTAATAACAAATATGGATGATTTTATAAAGAGCTTCAAATTCTCTCAGATAATGTTAGGTTTCTTATTCCTAGGAGGGCATATTATTAAGCTGTTTTTAGAAGCGATTTGACAAATAGAGACTTTTTCTTTTCACAAATAATGGATCATTTAGTTAGAAAAGTAAAACTTCAATTGGTTCAGCCGTTATCATTTACATTAAAACAATGCTTACAAGTAATATAATTGGCATCAAATGGTACACTTTTTCATACTTTGTTTTGTTACAATTAGGAATTTATAATAGTTGACCATTATGCTTTATTTTCTCTTCCATTTTGCTATTTTATGAAAAATCATGGTCGTTTTTATGTCGTGGCAAGAGTCTACTTGAAATTTTTTAATATGAATTTACCAATATCAAAGGAAGACATTGAGGACTATACTCTATCTAGGAAGATCATCCAGGCTGTGCCCCACTTACCTTTTAGACTTAAGGTTGGTAAGCATGTTAACAACAGAATAGAACTACATTCCAATGAAAGATAAATATAAGACCCAGCAGACATAAGTTAAGACCTCTTTCATCCAAGTGACTATACTAATAAATACATTAAATTGGGAATTAATTTCTGAGTAATGTCCCAAAGAGTGCTGATTCTTTCAACATTTTAGTCAGAATCATCTGTTCCTTTTTTTCCTTTTAATCCAAAATATATGTTTAGATTGACGATTGACACGTAGTTTTACCAAGTCACAGAGTGCTTCAGTGTTTTACACCATGCTCACTATTTTTCTTTTCAGCTGCCTCTGGAGATGTACAAACATACCAGATTCGCACAGCACCCACTAGCACCATTGCCCCTGGAGTTGTTATGGCGTCCTCCCCAGCACTTCCTACACAACCTGCTGAAGAAGCAGCACGAAAGAGAGAGGTTCGCCTCATGAAGAACAGGTACATACATTGCATTTACTTATATTGTTGTAGGTCAGGCATATTTTCAGATTCTGCCAGATGTGTGTCTTTAACATCTGCTGACAATAGGATCTTTGCATTGAGATATTTTTCTGGTAAAATTGATGGATCTTGCTAAAACTTCTTTATTTAGCTTCTCATAAGCTGCACTTATGAGATGGCTAATGGGATTATGGGTCCATCTTTGATGATAGAGTAGTTTTCTTTCATTCAGTTTCCCCATGGGAGATTTAATGGACAACTTTGCTATGTTTTCACTATTGCTTCAACCAACTAACTAGGTTATTTAAAAATTGTTTCTTTTCATGAGTAGTATTGTTAAGATTAAGAGTTTCATGTATATATATATTAAAATTAAGTGTTAAGTTTTATTTATATTAAATGTATTTGTAATAGGTAAGTGTATGATGGCCAGTCTAAGTTTTAATGCATATTATCTTTACTCAAAATAATAACAATTTAACACCTAAAGAAAGATTCTTCAAAAATAGATTAATGCCAAGAATATCTTATTATTGACAAAAATCTTAAAATAGAACTAGTCTTCAGCAATGAAAATGCTACATATCAAAAATTTATTAAATGTGGGAAAGTTATTCCCATAAAGTAAATTCATAGCTGTAAATGGCTTTGTCATCAAAAAAACATAATAAAAAATTTTATTTACTTATATTTACCTTAGTATTTTTATTTATTTAGTTTAGGATTTAAATATTTAGCTTAAGATATAGAAATGACCTAAGACAAACCAAAGAAAATGAAAATAAAGATATTAAAAGTTTGAAACAGTGAAAATATTCCACTGCTTTTCACCTCAAGATTCTTCAACTGCTGTGATAAAGTGAAAGAAACATAGAGGTTGAACTTAGAGGATGTGGATTCAAGTCCTAGATCTACCCCTTTTGCTGTGACTTTAGAAGAACATAACCTTCTAAACCTCAGTTTTCTCCTTTGTAAAACAGGATCCCACTACACACCCAGAGGATTGCTCTGGGGGTCAAATATGTGGGTCAAGTAAGATAATTCCTTTGAAAGCACTTTGTAACTGCAGTGCTCTGTTGAAGTGTCTGTTTTTGTGCAATTTCATGTTTCAGCTTAGATCAACCTCTTTCATTCCTAAAATATTCCTAGCTGTTATAGAACGTTGGTGAATTACACCTAAGCAGAAATGGCACCGTTTTTTCCAGATTATTAGGAAAAGAGTTGGAAACAAGCTGAGTAACTTATTTCATTTGTGCTCCATCAATCTGTGATTTTAAGTATTTAAGCTACAATAATAAACAGAAGCATAAAAGCTGTGTTCATATTTAAATGTATTTTAAAATATAAATTAAACTGTGTTTTAAACTTTTTTAATGTTTGTAAGGAAATGTGTAAGTAACCCTTTTGAAAATTAGAAGCAAGTCTGATTAGAAGTCTCAAGTAAAGGCTAGGTTATAAAGTTTAAGACGACAACATTTACTAAAGAAACCAGTTCTCAGCAGACACAACAGAGCAGTCAGGTAAAAAATACATCTCTTGATTATGAAAGCAACAAAGGACTTCAGATTTTGTCTGTGTAGTTTGGCTCTATGGAACAGAAACCTTTCCCCTTACACAGAAATCACTTAAGAAGCAGCTTAATTGTAGTGAGTGAGGAGGCAGCACTACAGCTTCTTGTCTGCTCTGGTGTATAGAAGGCTGCCCATTTATGAAAGCACATTAATTTGACAGGCATACCAAATTCTCCTTTTCCTCTTTGTGCGATTTATGATTCCCGCCCCCCCCC
>NW_020172591.1:4490819-4565949 GCF_003031525.2 Neophocaena asiaeorientalis asiaeorientalis
CGCCAAGCTGGGGACAGGGAACACATAGCTACAATTCCTAACAACCTCTGCTTGCTTGAGATATTCAGGGAAGCCACCTGACTTACTGTGAACTCTTTAATAAAATACTTTGGCTTGGATTTAATTTCACTATAAGGAAACTTCCCATTGACTCTGGTATAGTTCCTTTTCCCTTTATTCCCAGATATCTGCTGCTTCTACTTTTTCAATTTCCATTCACTAGAATCTGGCTTCTGTGCCCACCATACCACTCCAGTGTCTATAAAAAGGTACAGATACCTTCCCATTTGGCAAATCTAGTATTCTCTTTTCATTTTATTTTACCTTTACTGGGAGTATTTGACACTTTTGACTGCTCATTTCTCTAAACTCTTCTTCGGCTTACTCACCTGGTTTTCTGACTACTTTTCAAATTTTCCCTTGAAACTTTCATCCATACCTATGTATTTCAGGCATCACCTATATGTTGATACCACCTAATTATATATATTTTGACTTTTCCCTTGAGATATTATTTATTTAGGTCCTGGTATGTGCTGGACACGATACCTCATTTCTTTACATATTTTATTAGTTCTGCCCACAGTGAGAGAGAAGCTTATGTCCACTTTACGAGGAGATATGGTTCAGAAAGAAGGTAAATATTTTGCCAAAGGTCACACCTTTTAAAAAATGGGTAGCACTGAGATATGAGCCTTGCTCTGGCACCAAAGCCTGTGCACCTGCTACCTGTCAGATTCAACCATCATCTCCTGCTCTGCCTCTCAGACAAGAACACATGGCAGTGTGCTGGAGGTACGTAGCACCAAGAGGCAAACATGGAATGCTTTCCTTGAATATTTATTTGGCTCAAAAATTTGAGAGAAAAAACATTTTTAAGGTAAACTTAAAGATATAATTCATACCAGCAGCAGTTGCTTTGGACTGTGCTCCCATATTTAGTTTCCTCTGCCATTATGGTTACTTAGGTGGAAAAGTTAGAGAAGCACTCTCCTCCTGAACATATTCACTAGGATAGACGTCCCTGTGTGCCTCAAACACAGCCTGTCTGCTAAACTTGATAAGAAAAAGTTGTGATTCCCCAAATTATAACATTCAAATTGCCATCTACTCAAAAATGAAGATAGGGCTTCCTTGGTGGCGCAGTGGTTGAGAGTCCGCCTGCCGATGCAGGGCACACGGGTTCGTGCCCCAGTCCGGGAAGATCCCACATGCCGCGGAGCGGCTGGGCCCGTGAGCCATGGCCGCTGAGCCTGCGCGTCCAGAGCCTGTGCTCCGCAACGGGAGAGGCCACAACAGTGAGAGGCCCGCATACCGCAAAAAACCTCAGTGTCTTAGAACAACAGGGACCTCCCTGGTGGCGCAGTGGTTAAGAATCCACCTGCCAGGCTTCTCTGGTGGCGCGGTGGTTGAGAGTCTGCCTGCTAATGCAGGGGACACGGGTTCGAGCCCTGGTCTGGGAGGATCCCACATGCCACGGAGCAACTGGGCCCGTGAGCCACAGCTACTGAGCCTGCGCATCTGGAGCCTGTGCTCTGCAACGAGAGGCCGCGATAGTGAGAGGCCCACGCACCGAGATGAAGAGTGGCCCCCGCTTGCACAGCTGGAGAAAGCCCTCGCAGAGAAACGAAGATGCAACGCAGCAAAAATTAATTAATTAACTCCTACCCCCAACATCTTCTTTTAAAAAAAAAAAGAATCCACCTGCCAATGCAAGGGACACAGGTTTGATCCCTGGTCCAGGAAGATCCCACGTGCCGCAGAGCAACTAAGCCCACGCGCCACAGCTACTGAAGCCCGCACGCCTGGAGCCCGTGCTGTGCAACAAGAGAAGCCACCGCAATGAGAAGCCCGTGCACCTCAACAAAGTAGCCCCCGCTCGCCGCAACTAGAGAAAGCCCACGTGCAGCAACAAAGACCCAACGCAGCCATAAATAAATTTATTTATTTATTTATTTAAAAAAAAACAACAAAAATTTCTTCCTCACTTATGTTACATTTTGGCAGCTGCAAGTCATGGTATGGCTCTTCTCCACATGCTCCCAGCCAAAGGAGGAGCACCTCTTTGAGTCCTGTCATTATTGTAGCAAAGGGAAAGAGGAAATGCTTTTTGAAGCACCTGCTTGATTGTGGTGAACATCTTGTCCACTCGGGTACCATAGGCCAAAGCACAGGCTAGGACAAGCCCAACATCAGTGAAATGGGAATGGTGTGCTCTTCCCACAGGGAGGGAGGAGTAAAATATTATGGAAGCAATACAACCCAGCACCTCTGTCTTACAATTTTAGAGTGCAGGAAGAATTTAATAGGTTTCCTAAGAGCAGAAGTAATGAAGGAAAAGGTTAATAAGTAGGCTTGACCATCTAAAAATAGGAAACCTCTGATTAGCCACGGAAAAGGTAAAGTAGCAAAGCAAACAATAAACTAGAAACATTTTAACAAAGTCAGGAGACTGATAAGGATATAAATAAGTAGATTCAAAGAAAATGTATTAGAAATGGGGTAAAAAAAACTGAAAATTCAAACCAGTTAAAGTGTATGCTATATAAATTAAGGTACATCCTTTCAACTGTATAAAACCAACTGTTAATAATGCAGATGTGTTTTTATTGAGATGGGAAGATGTTCATAGTGGAAAAGAGCAGGTTACCAAAGAATATGTATTATCCCATTTTTATTTATTTTTATTACAGAAGTAAAACATGCTCCATTATAAGCACATTAGAAAACATAAGCTAAAATATTTACTCAACACTAATTGTGCCACCCAAAATGTTAACATTCTGGAGTATAATTTTTTTCCCCTAATATATATGTGCAAAGATAAATAATATGTTTTTAGTATACAGTTTTTAATTTTTTATTTTGAAATAATTTTAGCTTATGGGAACAGTTATAAAAATAGAACAGAGTTCCAGATACTCTCTATCCACCTTTCTATATAAGTTTAGCATATTACATAACCAGGCTGTGTTTGTCAAAACTTACGAAATTAACATTCTGTCATATACTATGTATAGTAATTAACATAGTATTTTTTATAGTGGTATAATAATATTAACTGCACTGTCCATTTTATTTGAATTTCCTCAGTTATTCCACTTCTATTCCTTTTCTCTTCCAGAATCCAGTCCAGGGTACCACATTGCATTTAGTCATCGTGGCTCCTCATCTCCTCCAATCTGTGACAGTTCTTTCCTTGTCTTTCATGGGCTTGACACTTTTGAAGAGTAGTAGTTAAGTTTCTTTCAGAATATCCCTCACTTTGGGCCTGTGTGATGTTTTTATTATGATTAGATGAAGGTAATGGATTTGGGGGAAGAATACCACAGAGATGTAGTCTGCCCTTCTTGTCACTTCATATCAGGGAGCACATACCAGCATGACTCATTACTGGCAATGTTAACTTTGATCACTTGGTTAAAGTGCTGTCCATGTGTTCCCGCTGCAGTTACCATTTTTCTCTTTTTACACACTATTCCTTAGAAGCAAGTCACAGATTTAGAAAGAGAGGAGAATTAAACCCTGGAAAGGAGAGTATCAAAGAACTTGTCATAGGTGAAAACCAACATGGTAATTGGTGTTACTTTCGCAGAGTTGCTTGGAGACTATGCAAATATTTTATTTCTCTCTTTCAAGTTTTCCCCACTAATTTTAGTATTCACAGGGGAATCTTTCCTGCAGTAATTATTACTGTGATATTCTAATGAGGATTTTCTATTTCCCCAACCCTTCTACATTTACTAACTGGAATTCTTCTATAAGGAAAATTTTTCCCTTCCCCACATATTTATTTATATCAGTACGGTCTTACAGATACTTATATTCTTTGGGCTATAATTCAATATTATTATGATAAGATTATTCCAGTTTTGGCCATCAGGAGCTCTTACAAGTTGGTTCCTGTGTCCTTTAGATGGCATCTTATTTTTCTTCAAGCACATCTTTACTTTCTGGCCCTACAAGATCATCTGGGTTCAACTTCTCATCTTGTGTTTTCCCTGCTTTAGCCTTGAAATCAGCCATTTATTCAGTGAGTCCTAGTTTCTTTCATTGGAAAATGGTATTTAGAAATCAGGCAGTAGTTGTGCTCTTTGCTACTGAGGTTTCACAGGCCCTCTCAAAGGACAGAGCTAGGAAATATACACGTGTGTGTGTGTGTGTGCGTGTACACTGGCCCATGTATGCACATAACTATATTTCTGTACGTGTACATTACTATAATAAATATGTTTGTACTGATCCCTCTGACTCTATTCTGTAACCACAGGGCTTATTTTAGCCTTCCCTTCCCCCCTTTGCTTATTTGAACTTCATTCTCTGACAGAAACTTGGCTTCCCACTAAAGATGGTTTATTTATGTATTTGTTAAACTCTAGTATATAAAATAGTTTCATAATTGCCAACTTGTGCCCCTATGAGAAACAAATTTATAATATAGCATTTATGTACAGTTCTTTCTGTTTTTAGCCTCAAAGTACCAGTGAAAGCACTGTTTTCAAAGTTACTTAGCTCTGCTGCTTTTTTCTCCACCCTCTTATGTCATATACGTAAACATTTATAGTAAAGTTAGATTTCTCAACATCTACATTCAATTCTGGGATTCCCCGATATCCTGTTTTTTACTTCAAATTTTCATTACTTTACTTTTTGTGCTGTATATTTCTGTGGGGTTTAACAGACATAAAATGTTATGTGTCTACCACCACAGTGCCATACAGACATTTACACCACTCTAAAAAGAATCCCTTGTGATACCTCTTGGTAGTCAGCCTCTACCCCCTCCCCCAGCCCCTGGAAACCACTGAACTGTTTTCCATCTTCTTGTTTTGTATTTTCCAGAATCTCATATAAAAACAGTATGTAACCTTTTGGATCTGGCTTCTTTCACTTAGCACAGTGCATTTAAGATTCATTGATAGTGTTGCATGAATCAGGAATTAGTTTTATCCCTGGTATTGTATGGATGTGGTTTATTTATCCATTCACCTTGAAGTTCATCTTAGTTTCCAGTTTTGGAGGATTATGAATAAATTTACTATAAATACTTACATACAGGTTTTTATATGAACTTTCAATTCACTTGAGTAAATATCTAGGAGTGGCCTGGATGGATGGAATGGTAAGTGTATATTTAACTTTATAAGGAACTGCCAAACTGTTTTCCAGAGTGGCTGCACCATTTTGCATTTCTACCAGCAATGTATGAAAGTTCCAGTTGCTCTGTATCAAATGTTATAGTTTTATGTTTTACATTTAGGTCTGTGATCCCTTTTGAATTAACTTTTTTATAAGGTGTGAAATGTGTAAAAGGTTCACTTTTCTGTATGAACACCTGTTTGTTCCAGCACCATTTGTTAAAAAGACTATCCTTTCTCTGTGAAATTGCCCTGGTACTTTTGTCAAAATCTAATTGACTGTATTTGTATAGGTTTGTTTCTGGGGTGTCTAGCATACTTCATTGTTCTGTGTATCTGTCCTTTCGCCCATACAATCCACTAGGAGAATCTTTTCATTCTATCTAAAAATATTTAGACCGAAATTTTTGAGAAACTTTAAGAGGCACTCTCCAAGCTAAAGAGTTCTTTTTATTTTTTATTTAAAGCTCATTTCAATTTTGTATTCTACTCCAAAATATAGTAATTCTTAATTTAGTATGAAAATGCTTGCCACCCTTCTGCCCCATCAATTAAAACTGGTGCTTTGAATTTTTTTTAATCAACTTTCTATCGTATGTTAAAATTTTACATTAGACAATTTCCAAGTCATTCTGTTTATTTTTCTCAAACGCCTAATGTATAATATATTAAAACATTTGTTGCTTTGAGCTAAATCTTTTATTTTTAATGTAGTCTATCTAACGCAAAATAAATGATACAGAAATGTTGCATAATTTTTCCTGTCCTTTTTTGCTTGTAGGGAAGCAGCACGAGAGTGTCGTAGAAAGAAGAAAGAATATGTGAAATGTCTAGAAAACAGAGTGGCAGTGCTTGAAAACCAAAACAAGACACTGATTGAGGAGCTAAAAGCACTTAAGGACCTTTACTGCCACAAATCAGATTAATTTGGGATTTAAATTTTCACCTATTATGGTGGAAAAAGGACTGGCTTGGCCACAACCAGAAAGACGAAATAAACATTTATTTTCTAAACATTTCTTTTTTTCTATGCGCAAAACTGCCTGAAAGCAACTACAGAATTTTCATTCGTTTGTGCTTTTGCATTAAACTGTGAATGCTCCAACACCTGCCTCCACTTCTCCCCTCAAGAAATTTTCAGCACCACGAATCATGAAGAGACTTCTGCTTTTTATCCCCCGCCCTCTTCAAGAAGTAATAATTTGTTTACTTGTAAATTGATGGGGGAAATGAGGAAAAGAAAATCTTTTTTTAAATGATTTCAAGGTTTGTGCTGAGCTCCTTGATTGCCTTAGGGACAGAATTACCCCAGCCTCTTGAGCTGAAGTAATGTGTGGGCCGCATGCATAAAGTAAGTAGGTGCAATGAAGACGTGTTGATTGCCAAATTGACGTGTTTTCACATTTCCATTGTGAATTATGTAAGATTGTTAAGAGACATACCCTCTAAAAAAAGGATTTTAGGATGGTGTTGAAGAAATTAAGAATGAATTCGGAGTGCTTTCTATGTACATTCTCTTCAATACTGAAAACTTGTCCTTGGTTCTTAAAAATATTCTGTATTAACTACAGCTCTTCCATAGGGCAGTTTGTTGCTTCTTAATTCAATTCTGTATGTGTTCAACATTTTGAATACATTAAAAGAAGTAACCAACTGAATGAAAAAGCATGGTATTTGATTTAAAATTAAATCAAAGTAAGTAAAAGTACAAAGCTTGTTTTAGTTTAGTACTAAATTCTTAGTAAAAAGATGCTCATTAGTAAACCAATCCCTTGAGTTATATAACAAGGTTTTTAAATAAATGTTTTCGTCATCGCCTTCAAAAATATTTATATTGTCACTCATTTACTTTAAAAGGTTTTTCTAATTAAACTGTTCCCCTTTGCACTTATATTATACCACCAACAGGAAAGCCTTCAAGATGTTAAAGCAAAGTGCTGTATTTGTTTATAAAATGTTATGTGTTGTAGAAAAATACTGATTTTAAATCTTTTCCGTATTAACATACTTTAACAGAGTAGTGAATTTTTTAATGAAAGAAGTTATAAGGATACAGTTCTTTTAAAGTACAGTATTAGATATGCACAAGGAAAATAATTTTCTTCAGACATATTTGAATGACTGCTGTACTACAATATTTGGATTGTCATTCTTGCAAAACATATCTTTGTTGTTTTCTTCTATTGATAGAAAGGATAGCTATGCTTTAGCTTTCCAATATGCTATATACCCTTTGTTATTCTGTAAAGGAGCTACCTGTTTTAATTCCTTACCTATACCAGTCTGTATTTGTATGTATCACACATTGTTTCCAGTACTACTTTTAATTACCAATACTCATTTTATTCACTAAGCTTGATAAATTTAAAAGTTACCCTTTAAAAAAAAATAAGACTGAGGTGGATTTGAAAAATTGGAGATTGACATAATGTTAGATTATAATTTCTCATTTGAGAAGGTATTCCTTTTTTAAAAGAGAGTCTAGAATTTAATGTTTTATATTTAGTCATGGGTTGTTTTTAAAAGTTAAGTTTGTTAATGTGTTAACAAAATATGCAGATACGGGTGTTAATTATTGAGTCCATTTTGAAAAGTAAGATTTTTAATTAATATTTGTAAATGGTATATTTTTATTTGTAACAAACCGTTGTCTTTTTTCAAGGATGAACAGAGTTTATGAAGGAGCACCATTCTAAGAATTGAGTGATGTAGTCTTATATCTGGACAGTTCGCCAGATTCTCAAGAAGGCTTTCAAACGACTGTAAATTTTGTTGTTTATCCTGCTGAGCTAATGGGGAAAGTTATAGTGTAAAAATTATTTGTATACCTGCATAGATGTGTCATTTTCCAAAACTGGTTTAATAGAAACCAAGCAAAATCACAAATCTGTTCACAAACTAGAAGTCTTTCTTTGAGGCAGAATGTCAGACCTGAACATTTTAAAAGTCATAAGCTTTATAAATGAAAATTGCCTAGTATTTAGCAAGTTAAATGTTTTCAAAAGTTGAGGCTTTCTATTTAATTAGAAAGTTGGTGGTCCTCTTAGTCCCTGATAAATCAAGGCAAGTCACATCCATATTAGCTGGCTGAATTTATAAGTTATAAAAGACTGATTGCACTGGTTTGAAGTCAGTTACTTAATGGTGAGGTAAGAAATGTATTCTGTTGCTAAATCTGTTTAGACCCTTGGAGAGATTTGAAGATTTCAGTTTATACAGATAGAAATTAAGCATATTTTGAGCAAAGTTTTTTTTAAGAGAATTGGGAAAAGGTGTTTGTTTTTAAGCATGCAACTTTGAGAATCTTTGTTAAGAAAACAGCATAATTTTTAAAAATCTTATAGCCAATAACATGTGGCCACATTATGTTTTTTCTCTTCATTGGCCAAAAGGGAATAAAAATGTCATCATAGGAATCTGTACATATGCTACTGATTTGCCTAGAAAATAGCAAGTTTGGTATTGCTCACTTTGCGAATATAGGGCCATGTGGCACTTTTATCTATAGATTAACTCTAATAAAAATGAAGTGGGAGGGGTTTATTTTTTATATATTGCTCTTATGAGTTTTCAAGCTTTGATAGTGTTTAACTGAAAAGTGGTTTAGAAAGGGCTAGATCCAATGTGTTCACATTATTAAAAATTGATATCAGATGTAATTTTTAAGTTCATTTTTCAAACTCAAGTACCATATTGGCAACCATAATATTGTCATAGGTGCTCTGTTGATTTAGATATTCCTGGCGGGGGGGGGAATGGCATTTGTATAATATATGTGTACATATATATATATATATATATACATACATACAGTATATAATCTGAAGCTCTGAGAGCTCTTAAGTCAGGAATGCTGAGTATTATAGTATACTGAGGTCAGATGAAATTTTACATTTTTGTGTATTTTATTGCATCACTTTTGGTAGTTTCTTGGACTGAATTACCCCAGCACTCATGATTGATGTTTTTTAATCTCCTGGTTTTTTTAATTGTCAGTTTTCTTTGGCTTGATACTTTTAAATATTAAGTTACTAGTCACTTGAACCACCACCACCACCACCCCCCTTACAAAAAAGTATTTGGTTTTTGTGCTTTGTCTCTGGCAGCTATAACAGTGGTAAGAACATTTTGAAGATAGCTTCTAAAAGGTACCACTGATTTTTCAAAAATCATCCTGGGGGAGAATTTTTGGTGTTTTCATTTGAGCAGGGATTTTTGTCAGAAAATGTATCTTGATGGCAAGTCAGCAGCAGTGCTAGTATCTGAAAGCACAATGCCAGTCAGACAGGCTGTCCGATCATAAGTCATCTGGCTGAAGTTTATCTCTGTCTCTCAGGCCTAATCCCTGATCCTTTTGACCATTTGGGGTGACATGTGGAATCATACAAAGGCTTAGGAAGAAACAAGTTTGTTTAAACCAGGATGCTTTTACTTACTTTAAGTGACTTCAATCTAGATTTCATTTTTAATGTTTTTAGTTCTGTGATCAGCTGTAGTCAGCTATCAGCATATATTGTTCTCTTTATTTTGAAGATCAGAAGGCTGCTTAATTTTGCAGGATTAAAATAAGGTTAATATCTTAAAGTTAAGATTTTGAATTAAAGTGGGTTTTAGAGACAACTGTTAACACACCTTTTCAGTTTTTCCAAGAGGCTTTATTTGTTGCCATTGTAACCCTGAAAGCTGTTGGTATATTGTTTCCCATTGACTTAATACAAAAGTTGTATATTTATTTGGATTATTTTTACATTATATTCTTTGTAAATGTTTGGTGTAACTTGCACTTTTAAAAATGACCCTGTTTGGGTATTAGCAAACTTGAGAAATTCCCTCATCAATTAATTGTCATCTGACTTTTTATGTCTTTCTCCTCTCTTCAAATCATGTGGCTTTTTTTATGGCAGCTTTTTTCATTGATTAAAATATTTTAACACCTAAAGGCTAGCCTTATAAATGCTGTAAAAGAAGAGTATCAGGAAATTAGAATAGACTAGCCCAGTTAATTAAAAGATGGGTTCAAACCCTATTTTATTGTCTTTCATCATGGATAAAGATAGAAGGAAAAGCAACTCGTGAATATTTATTTCCAATTTTAAGTAAGACTGTCCTCACCCCAACATTAATACTGTTTATAGAATCCCAAGATATCCTTGAATTTGTCTAGAACAGTAAAAGACTTCTCAAGGCAATTAATCATTATTATCATGGAGAACACATGTATTAATTTGATTAAATTTTTTCACTTTAAATTGTCTTTGTTAACATATTTGACTGATTTCAGATGAGGAGGGGAAAAGTGAGGTATGCTTAAGTAAGCCTGTAGGTGAAGAATTGTGGTATAAATTTGTTCACTCAGTTGTACAAAGCACAACTAGAACTTTTTGTTGGGTGGCTTACATACATTTTGAATACTTTTAATGTTGATACGTTGACTTTTTTAAGTTGACTGCACAGTCACTGTATGTACTAGGAACTGGTTTCCTTGACTTTCTAAAATCAACGGCTAAGAGAGGCACTAATCCCTGAGGGGTCGAACATATCATGAAGCTGAGTCAGTATGGAAGAATTTCAAATAAATCAAACAGGGTGCTGAAGTTCCATCTGTCTCATCTGCTTATGATAAGTTCTTATTGATTAGTGAATGTAGCTTAAGCCTTTGTATGTGTCCTCAGGGGGCAAACTTTAAGAGGGACCAGATAACGTTTGAATGGAGGAATTATATTTCAGGTGTTTTAGCTTGAAATTTATTTTTTAAAAAAATTAAAATAGGAAAAAAATAGAACAAAGCCTGTGAAGCAATTTGATATTATAAACAGGCTGAGTTGTTTAGCACAGAGAGAAAATATTGACCTGTCTGCATTCTGGTACTGTGCATACAGGTCCTAGCTGGGTAAAACATGATACATTTTGAGTTATTCTCACCAGCAAGTAAAAGGAAAATGAACAGTCTTCAGGAAATGTCTTTTTGAAAGGGTCATACAGTAGGAAATTCAAATTTTACCTACTTTATAGAGGCATTATTTAATACTTGCCTACAGAAGTATGGCATTTCTAAGCTTGTGTCTGAGGAGCATCTCAGAGATGTGAGAGTAAATCTAAAGTAGTTTAAAAATTGGTAGGGAAGGAAGACAATCCCTGCAGATAATGATCTTAACGTTAGTTGGCTGAGTGAAATGATCTATCGTTGTGTTTGGGAGGTTTTATTTTCTTATTTTTTTAAAATTGAATTGGTATATGCTTTATAGACATTGTACTTTTATCCAGGTGCCACTCCAATTTGTGTATGTAATAAAATTATTTATATTAAAAGTGGGAAATAATTCGTCAACATTTTTCTGTGAGTATAGGTTAGGATGGCAAAGAAGAGTGCTAGTTTGCCATTTTCCATGTAAAATCCCCGACTGATTTGTCACGTCAGTTGTCATCCCCCCCAAGAAGAGGAATTATTTCTAACCTAGCTGTATCACTTGAAACTTTAGAAACAAAATAATCAGGGAAGTTTCTAGAGAGAAAGGTGTTTGTTTGGGTTTTTGGTTTTGGTTTTGTTTTTATTTTTTTGGTTTTTGCTTGAGGATTGGGGTAAAGAATACCTCCCCCCAAAACTATCAGCACAAAACAGGGTATTGATTTTTAACTCTGATGTTGCTATTGGAGTTGAATACTAAATAAGTAACTATAGTGAGGGAAATACATTTCTAATAAAATTCCCTACAATCTAGAAACATCCCTGTTTTAATTTTTTTTTACCTAAATCTTTTTGTGCTTTATCTGTGTAAAAAGAAAAATGTACTGAGCTATAATGGATTTTATTAACACTATGTACATATTAGCTGCTTTGTGTTCAGAATGGTAGCAATTGCTTTGTATATTAAAGTGGTCCTTGTGAATTTGTGAAATATTGTCATAAAGTGCTTTTTCTTACTGTAATCTTTGTGGTATCAACTGTCATAATACTCTTTTTACACAAACATTTATGTGCAGTCACATAAACATGCTTTTAAAAACTCCGGAAGTCTCTTTTTTGGGATGGGATCTCTACATTGTGGTTTTCGCTAGTTGTGTCAAGCTGTATTTTGTGGACTTGGTTTATTACTTTTGTTAAAGGGCAAAAGTTATGCTAGAATATATCACAAGCTTGTGGTGCACAGCAACAGAAAACTAACTCAAGCAACAAGAACATATCTTTAGTTACTTAATTTCACTGTATTCCTAGTTTTTAGCACAAGATTTCTTTTTTCAGTAAGATTAAACAGTGCCTATTTGAAGATCTGGAGATGTTACTCCCCTGTTGAGACGACCAATGGGAGGAGACATGGCCAGCTGTCTCTAATGTCATAAAACGCATCTTTGCATTGGAAGAACTGATAAGGACAGATGACTTCCTGGCTCCCCCTGTAATTCTCAAGTTCTGTGACCATAAAATGGAAGGAAAGGAGAGGAGATATGGTTAATCTGCTCTTTGCTTAAAGCACAAGAATAAAAGATTCTCTCCTGTACTATTGATTCAATTTCTGAAAATAAGCAGTTGCGTTCTAAAGGAATTTTTTTAATTGCGATGTTTATTAAGCCTGTTATCTCTGCCATTGTATTGAAGGAATTACATGAATTGTATTCCTTTTTTTTCTTCTTCTACAAAGAGTAACACGTAATTTATTGTACAAATAGATATTTTTGAGAGTGAAAGGGTGAGGTGTAAACCAGGATTGTGCTGAGTAAACTGGGACCTGTGTTGACCCTCCTTGCAAACCGTGTTCAGGTGCTTGGACCGCCAGTAAAAGCAAAGAGTGCCTATCTTCTCTCCATCCATATCTTTGCTGTCACTTGCTCGTTTCACAAATACGTACCTGTTGAGAACATACTTCTGGGCACAGAAGTTCCTGTCCTCAAGACGCTCTAAGACACACAGCCAAGGAAACAATTCTAACACGTTTATACAATTTTCGCCTTGAATTCCAGACTCATATTTGTCATCTCTACTCTGATTGCAAAACAATAGGTCCAAACTGAACTTTTAATTACTCCTGTAAATCTGTTCTTCCTTTGGCTGGTTCTTCTCCGTCTTGCAGATGCTGCCATTATCCACTAAACGCAAAAACCCAGAAAAGCCCTGCCTTAATCAGTATTATCCTTCCCCTCACTGCATTTTAATTTCTTGACAACTTTCTTAAGTATATTGACCAAACTGGGGCTTAGGATTCTAATGAGGGCCTAACAAGTGAAGAGGAAAGGTAATTTCCAGGCATTTGAATGTAATTTTTATGATTGAGGTGCAATTCACGTAACAAAATTTATCATTTTAAAGTGAACAATTAGTGGCGTTTAGTGCATTCGTAATGTTGTATTACTACCACCTATATCTAGTTCCAAAACATTTTCATCACTCCGAAATGAAACGCTGTACTCGGTAAAGAGTCACTCTCAATTTTCTCCTCCAGCCCTTGGCAACCACCAGTCTTTCTGTAGACTCACCAATTCTGGATATTACACATAATCATGCATTTATCGGTACTTCATTCCTTTTTATGTCTGAGTAGTATTCCAGTGTAGGTATATGCCACAATTTATCTGTTCATCTGTTATACGTTGCAGTTATTTCCATGAATATTCATGTGCAAGTTTTTTGTTCTGGGTCTCTCTTCAATTCTTTGGGGTATACATCTAGGAGTGGAATTGCCGGGTCATATGATAATTCTGTTTAACTTTTTGAGGAACTGCCAAACTGCCTCATTGGCTGTACCATTTTACATTCCCACCAGTGATGTATGAGTGTTCCAATTTCTCTACATCCCGGCCAACACTTGTTATTTTGCTTTTTTAAAGAAAAATAGTAAAGCCATCCTCATGGATGTGAAGTGGTATCTCATTGGGGTTTTGATTTGTAATTCCTTAATGACTAATGATATTGAGCATCTTTTCATGTGTTTGTTGGCGATTTGTATACTTTGGAGAAGTGTCCAAGTTCATTGCTCAGTTTTTAATGGTTTTTTTGTTGTTGAGTCTTATGAGTTCCGCATATACTCTGCTTATTAGACCCTTAACAGATAATATGATTTGCAAATATTTTCTCCCATCCTGTAAGTTTTCTTTTCACTTTCTTGATAATGTCCTCATATTTTTTAACTTAGTTTTTTTAAGTAATATGTATATTTGGAAAAAAAACTAAACAGTACAAATGGGTGAGTTTGTGTATCCTTTTAGTGACAATCTGTGCATATACACACAAATGTAAATGTCTTTTCTCTCCTCCCTCTCCCTTTTTTATATAAATGGTGCTTTTTTTCCACTGAATGTGTCTTGGCAATAGTTGTATTTCACTATATGTATAGCTACCTCAGTTTAACAGGTGTGAAGTATTCCATTGTATAGATACAGCATAGTTTATTTAACCAATACCCTCTTTTGTGGACATTCAGGTTGCTTGAAACTGCTGACTGTTAATATATATACAAGTTAGTATAGATATATACAAGTTAGTGTATCTCCAGGATAGATGCTGAAAAGTGGAAACTTACTAAGTATGGTTTTCTTCATATTTGGAGGTGGTTTCCTAAGCAGTATTAATCTGCTAAATTAATTAAAATGTCATGTTGGTTAGTATTTTTTATGTTAAACTTCATAGTCTCTCTTCATACATATATTATATGAAAAAAAAATAGAAGTAGCAGAACCAGCCTTACACAAACTTATAAAAAAGAAAGCTGGCCCTTCCTTTTCTCAACTCTGTTATACTGTTTTCCCTTCTAATCTCCCTGAGAAACAGTTGTTCTCAGCTAGGAAACAATTTTTCAGTATGCCATACTTTCTAGTGTTAAATTTTAACCCTTCTCTGGTTGTAGAAAGAAAAGCATAACATGATTTTTAGAGCAGAAACTTCTGAGCTAACAAATCCTCAATTTTTAAAGTGCAAAAAAAAAGACCCTGAGGACTGCCCTGCTTTTTCTGCAGTTCACGTCAGTGCTAAGAGAGCCCAAGTCTCCAGTTTCCCACAACAGGGAAATAATACTCGCTGTAGTGTCTCACCTCATTCTTGTGAAAGAACTTGAAAATGCTACTTCTGTCTCGGTAGAGGTTCTGGGGAGCAGAAAAATTACGACTTTCTCTGACACTAAAATAAATCACACGTCTGTTTCACCAACTATATCTAGGACCTCTAACCAATACTGGTACATGAAAAAGTGATTTTTTAAAGTATCTTAAATTGTTGGAATTCCCCGGCGGTCCAGTGGTTTAAGACTGCACTTTCATTGCCTAGGGCGGGGGTTCAATTCCTGGTCAGGGAACTAAGATCCCCCAAGCCGGTGGTGCAGCCAAAACAAAAAAATAGAGTGCTTGAATTTTTTTAAAGGTATCTTAAACTGTTATTTTTGTTTCTTGATTTCAAAAATGACTGAAAATGCTTCTATCAACCACTATAAAAGCATAGAGATTAAACAAATGGTGTTGGAAGTGAATCTTTTATATAAGTTCATAACAATTTTGTTACGGAGAATATGCTTTACATTTTGATATCCCTGAGAATAGGCAATTTAATAAGGTAACTGATCTGTAAAGGAATCTGTATTTTTCATGAGTATATGTTTACTGAACTCCCTTTATGAAGAGGTCACTGTTAACACTTGAAATATAAATATGAGGTACGGTCCTTGTCTTATTGGAGCATAAACTGGTAAGATGAAACATTTCAGACAATGTTACTCCCCCCTCAGTTTTCAATCCAGTGTTCAGTTCACTTAGATAAAGTATTTTGATTGATTATAATTCTGATCCTTTAGTATAAAAGAATAAATGTACCGCTAGAAACTATCTGAAGATGGTGCCATGGATTCAGATGGTTCTATCATGAACTAAAGCAAGATACCCTTAAGAGGTAACTACTTAGAAGACAACGGCGTACTTTGTAGTTTTAGTTCTAAGAATCTGATGTATATTTTAACTTAGCATCTTGGCCATGGTATTTGATTTTAACTGGGAAGAAAGTTACTGATACCCACTGGCTAAGTTAACTGCATAACAGTTTGAAGAAACTGAGCAATGTGAGGATCAAGGCTTAGTACAGTAGGTACAGAGACTAGATTTCTATCCTTAACTTGAAGGCAAAACAAGCACGTTTAAAATGCACATTTATGGGATAAATTAATCCTTTTCTCCTAAGTAAAAAGTGTCACAACTTCGTTGACATCTGTAGTGGACAATGCGCTACAATATCCAGATATAGTCTCACGTCCCCATCCCCATACACACACCCCTGAAGCACTCATTTCCCAGCTTCTGGGAATGTTCGTGGCTGATGGCTCTCAGCTGAGTCTCTCAGGTGGTGTCTGCACCCCAAGGTTCAGCTCCTTGCATCCAATGACTGATGACACAAGGATGTAAGTCCCACCCCCTGCCTCAATACCCAGCTTCCGGCCACCTCAGCTCTGAATTCCGCTGAGGACTTTCCTGACCGCATCCCAACCCAATTTCTTCCTCTTTCCCAGTCCTGCTACTTTTACTCCGTCAGAGGTGTCGCTCTCGAAAGCATTCTCATTTAAACGTTCTGCACCTTAACCTTCACCTCTGAGTCTATTTCCCTAGGGAACTGGACCTGTGACCACATTTTGAACTCAAAGCCAGGAAAAAATCATTTGATTTTCACTTAGACAACCAAGCTATTCCTGCTGAATTTTTCTCACCTCTTCTTCTGTTTGTAGGCCAAGGGGAAAGAATTACCTTCAACCTTTTCTGAGTCTTACTGTTTTATGAAAATGTAAAAGAAGCCGATCACTGCTTCCTTCACTTGGTAAAGCATCCAGGCTCCCCGCCCACTCCATGGACACCCCAAGACATTCTAATACCCCTCTCCAAAGTCAGGGATGTTAAAGGAAAGCAGCTGAATTCCAATTAGTATCTTCATTTCTAATATCATACCTAGATGGGATTAGTCTTTCATTATGGTGTTGTTGATATTGCAGGGCCTTCATTTTACTTTTGTTAAAAGACCTTCCATGCCTATGGTGCAGTACTGGCATTTTATGGATTCAGTAAGCTGTGGATATTTCAATTTCGTGTGCATTTATCAGAATTGGGTTGAACTGGTACATCACAATCTCAGAACTTTAAATTCACCTTTATTAAAGCCAAACCTCTATTTAAAATATGTGTAGAAAACAAAGTATTTAGTGTTTCCACATCCAAAATATTCACTAAAAGGTTAAGAGGGAGGAGGTCTTGTTTCTAAGGGTTTACGAAGGAAATCTATCTCTAGTACCAAATACCATACTGAGGTTATAATACTCTTTGGATCTCAATCTGTTTAACCTGTTGTTTAAGCTTTTACATTGTGAAAAAAGGGCAGGGTATGTGTGTGACTTCACAAAGTCAATCAAAGATAATCATAAAACAATGTAGCAATCAATTAACCCAGAGATCAATACCCTCTAAATGTAATGTATCTTTTTCAGTCAACAAATATTTGGTTATGATATACTAGATACTAGGGAGGCTATAATGAAAGGGGCAGAAGCATTCTGGCCCTCAAGAAGCTCACAGTCTTCTGGGGAGCACAGACATTGAATAAGCAATTACCAGTACAATACAGATGGAGCTTATACTTGGGGAGCTAACCTCCCATGGCGGGATGAGGTTTAAAACTTTTTTTTATTGTCATCCTATGCAGTATAAGGAGGCAGGGAAAGGCTGGGAAAGAAATACAAAAACAACATTTGACAAAGGGTAAAGCTGAAGGGAGAAACTATAGCTTTTGATTTGAAGATAACCTATTCCCAGCACATAGAGGTCCAAGATTTTAGGTGCTATCAAAAAGTAACTAAAATTTTATTTTGACTTACACCTTTGTTTATATACCTAAATCCGAAATTACGCCAGAAAGCATGTGAGACTTTAGAAAACTCACATCCTAATCTCAAACAAGCAAAAGTATTTAAGACCTAAATGCAGTAGACAAAAGATTTCAAGAGTATTAACAGCTCAGGGAATGTCCATTAAACCTCTTGTTTTTTTGTGTTTTTTTTCTTGCGGTACGCGGGCCTCTCACTGTTGTGGGCTCTCCTGTTGCGGAGCACAGGCTCCAGACGCGCAGGCCCAGCAGCCATGGCTCACGGGCCCAGCCGCTCCGCAGCGTGTGGGATCTTCCCGGACCGGGGCACGAACCTGTGTCCCCTGCATCGGCAGGCGGACTCTCAACCACTGTGCCACCAGGGAAGCCCAAACCTCTTGTTTTATACTCAGAAAATTAGAAAACTGGGCTAAACGTATGTCTTACAATGTGTTTTAAATGATTTGCAGGATCTAGCCTCACCAAAACAAGCTCACTGCTTTGAAGATGCCTTTATACCAACCCTTCATCACAGCATCAGTGAAAATTGTTTATTGAGAGGGAGCAGTATGGGATACAGAAACAACATAAACCAAAATCGCACACTTTCCTTTAATGTTAATTGAATTTCAGAGTGAGTAAAATGTAACTAAAAAGTCACAGCAATGGGACAAAGTGCTTTGTTTTAAAACTGCACATTTGCTTTGCCTTTTGAGAACCTTTGGTTAGACTCTTTGTACAGTAAGCCATTTCATTACATATGGTTATATTCCCAGTCTAAGACCTTAATTGACACACTCAGTGACAACATTCTTATAAATTATAGCCAACTATAAGTCCTCCCTCAGGCTTCTCCTCTGTGCTTTGTAAATATGTACATCTTTTTCAGGATCATAGTGAACCTTCCTCACAGTAAATTGCCTCTCAAGCATCGCTAAGAAGTTGTGATCCCGTTCATAGCGAATTCGGCAAGCTAAAAGAATCACAGAGTGGTTGCTACAGAGATGTTCCAATGTTTGAAGAAGATCTGTGAATGTTTCTTCTAAATATATGATATCAGCTCCAAGTATCAGGTCAAATTCTCCAGGTGAAAAACTCCCCAAATTCTGTCCCCAAGTCAGCTCCTTAACAACAGCTCTGGGCTGGATATGGGGAGGTAAGTTGGCTTGAACGTTTGATTTAAGAAACTCTAATGCTACTTTTCGATCCGTGATAGTCACATGAGCACCTAGAACATGGGACAGAAAGTAATGCACACATCAGTACAACTAATAGGTAGAGGGATCAAGTTAAACAGCGGGGTGAGTGTCTCTAAATATTCCACCTCATAGACACAGTATGATGCCTTCGTGGAGAGCTGTGACACGTCAGAACCATGGCCAGATGCTCCTTCTCTACTGCCTGTAGGTAAAAGTGAAACTTGGTTTGCCTCTATGACACACTTGCTGTTTGCTGAAGTTATGCCTATTAAATACAGGTGATAAGCTAGCTGATGCTTCTGAATTGTGCAGACAGAAGTGGCCCACCCTTCACAGGTATCTACCATTATACTTCATTCATTAGGTCACCATCTTCAAGTCAGAAGGCCTCAGGGTAAAATGGAGTCCAAAGATGAAAAATCTGGGAGCCAACGATTATGAGGATGACAAGATACCATAAACCGGGAAAGGTTCCTTTCTGGGGCTAAAGCTTTAAAAAGAATCAAGGAAAAGATTAACTGGCTACTAAGAAATCTCAGTCTTCCTCTCCTTATGCTGTCATGAAGCAGACCATCTATATGTATTCATGCAATTCATATATAATTATTGAAAAATAGTAGTTAGAAATTACTAGATTGTATTAAAGTACTGTAGGTTAAAATGTGAGGTAATGTTCTCTATGTGCTAAGTTTCTACATGCAATGTGTAAAATGAATGAGGCAATATTTTATTAATCTGTTTCTTGAGGGTTGTTTACCATGAACCAAGAGATCCAACTCTTTGAACCAATATGACTGAGAGAAGTCTGAACTGGTAGGTATCCTTCAGGAGAAGCAACCACATAAGGTCAGCCCTGAAATACCTCATCTACATTGTAGTAACACTATAGTACATGTAATCCTGCTTGGTTTTGACCCCATAAATTCTGAAACTTAAAAATTATGTTTCACTCTTTCCTAAAATTATTTCTCATCTGCATCCTTCAGTCTGTAATCTTCATGGGTGATCCCCCAAGAGGATCCCAGACCATTTCAGTGGCAGCTTATACTGAATGTTTCTTATCTTGACATGTAACATTAGGACAGTATGTGATTCAGTTTGACATCTGACTCGGTCCTGAGCGTGATCCTATGAAAATGTGCAAGTTGTTAGATGCACGCACCGACCACTTTGACCGTTTGTTGCTAGACACAGTGCCGCCCAATGAGCAAAATTCAGTGATACTTTTCATCTCTCCTGATAACAGAAATCACAGACAGCCTTTCCCTGGTTTAACTTAGAACTTTACCTCTGGATTTCCGGACAGTCTACAGAGCACTCTGCTGGGAATACTGGAGTGATCTGGTCTTGTGCATGTCACCTCAGTGTTCCTGTTAATAGCTCTTAGATGGAGACCTCCTCTAACTCCTGTCTCAGGGAGGCTACTTCTAACCTGCCAGGTGTTCCAGGAGTTTCAGTAGGATCTTAATGTCGGTTGACCATTCCCCATAATGTCCATCAATTCTACAAACATCCAAGTGCCTACCAACAGCATGGGAGAAAAACCCCTACCCTCATAGAACTTACATTCAAGTGAGGAGATAGGCAGCAAGAGGTGTTTTTAAAAGTAGGATATCTAGTATGTTAGTTGGAGATACACACCAAGGAAAAGAATAAAGCAGGAAAGAGAGACATAAAACATCAGGAAGTAAGAGAGTTGGGTAGAAAGGGAAGGCCTCACTGAGAAGGTGACTTAGGTGAGGGAATAACCGAATACATATCACGGGGAAGAACATTCCTAGTAAGTAGAAGAGCAAGTGCAAAGGCCTATAGGGGCAGGCAAGGAGGAGGCCAGAGGGGCTGGAAGGAGGGATAAAGCAGGAGGAGACAAATGAGAGAAGTAACAGGTTAAAGAAGTAACCGGAGGGAGGCAGAGCAGCTGGGGTTCACAGGTTAAGTTCCAAAAAGGCTCTGGCTTTTTCTGAGTGAGATGGGAAGCCACTGGAGAGAGCTGAGCAGAAGTACTAGTGATCTGACTTAGGTTTTTTTTTGTTTTTTTTTTTACACAGGCCTCTCACTGTGGAGGCCTCTCCCATTGCGGAGCACAGGGTCCAGACGCGCAGGCTCAGCAGCCATGGCTCACGGGCCCAGCTGCTCCACAGCATGTGGGATCTTCCCAGACCGGGGCACGAACCCGTGTCCCCTGCATCGGCAGGTGGACTCTCAACCACTGCGCCACCAGGGAAGCCCCTGACTTAGGTTTTAACAGAATTCCTAGCAGTGGGGCAAGGCCAGGAGCAAGAAGACCTGTGAGGAGGTGGCCACAGTGATGCAGGTGGGTGAGCTGCAGGCTCCCTCCTTGCTGTCACGGCTCCCAGACTCCCACCACAGGCCAAGTCCCAAACACAGGCCACCCAGCAGTAACCACTCTCCTGACTCTGGCAATCACTCCCTCAACTAGTTACTCGATTTTTTTTTTTGGCGGTATGCGGGCCTCTCCCATTGCGGAGCACAGGCTCTGGACGTGCAGGCTCAGCGGCCATGGCTCACGGGCCCAGCCGCTCCACGGCACGTGGGATCTTCCCAGACCGCAGCACGAACCCATGTCCCCTGCATCGGCAGGCGGACTCTCAACCACTGCGCCACAAGGGAAGCCCTAGTTACTCGGTTTTTATCACCCAAATATTCAGCTCACAGAATATTATCATCTTGCCTGTGGTTTTGTTTTGGGAGTTTTTGTTTGTTTATTTGGGTGAAGGGTATGCAGGATGTGTTAAGTTTCTTTTAATCAGCTTCCTGTATTTATTTATTTGTTTGTTTATTTTTCTCCTGCAATTTAGGGAAGAAACAAATCATCTGTCCTGTAGTTTCCCACAATCTAGATTTGGCTGATTATGCCATTTGTATAGTTTGACATGTTCCTCTGTGCTCTGTATCTCCTGTAAATTTGTTTGACTTGAGTCTGATTTTTTGAACAAGAGCATTTCAGAGGTGGTGGTGGTATTTTTCATCAAGAGGATGTAATATCTGGTAGGCTCTATTTTTGTGATGTGAGCAACCACAAATACTCAATGCCCAGATCCTTAATTTATTAGATTCGTTTTGCATTTATTTGTTGAGTAAGCTTCTTTCAATTACTACTTGGTTATTCATTTTGTAGAGGAATTGTGTGAATAGGAAAGGCGGGATAAATTTTGCTCTCTCCCCTTTTATAACCCAGATTTCAAAGGGTTGGTTTCTAAGTATCCTCCAAAGATGACAGATTGGGTTTACTTTAGTGTTGTTGTATCATAAACTATGCATTAAACATATCTGATGTATTTAAACCCATGCCATCTTCATTATCGATGTTCAAATTGTCTATCTTTTGCCAAAGGACTTTTGACACAAACCCAGTCATCCTTGATAGCTTCCTTGCTATCTGGTATGACAAGATATTCCAGGGTCAACTTATACATTTCCTGCTACAGAACTATAATCAGCCACTTATTAAGTTTTATTTTTTACTTTTTGGATGGGAGGAATAACAGCAAGTTTGTATGCTGATTAGAATGATCAGGTAGAAAGAGGGAAAAGTGATAATGCAGGAAAGAGAACCACCAGAACAACACCCTTGAACAGGCAAGAGAGGGCTGGCCCCGGGGAGGAGACACAGTCCACCTGCATACAGCATCAGGAACAAAGGCAGACCGTGGATGCAGATGCAGGGGGTGGTCAGAGACAGTGCCGGGACGTTACAGAAGTTCTCTTGATTGCTTCAATCTTCTCAGTAAAATAAGGAGAAATGTCATCAGCTCAGAGTGAAAGTGGAGAAAGGAGGACTGGAGGTCAGCAGAGAGGGAGCAGAGCTGGACTCCTCAGCAGCACGAAGAGCCCCCCAGAGGGTCCTGACCAGGAGTTTAAAATGAGACCCAGAAGTAGTCTGTTTCCTCCAGCCACATTCAGCTACCTGGGTGCAGGCCTGGAACAAGTGGAGAGCTGCACGTAACCTTGTTTTGAGCCCAGTGAAGAGGATGAAGCAAGGAAGTGCAGGGTATTGATGGTACGTGAAGATGGTAATAAAATGACTGCCCGTGAGATTTATGCTGGGTAAGGAGGGAGATGAGACAATATTTAGTTCATGAAAAACTAGTGGAAACTGACCCAATAAGACAACATAGCCTGCTGTCACTCACTTGGTAATGGAAAAAGAACATGTAAACATTTGTCATTACTTTTAGTTTTTAGTTTTGTAAGCAACGCCTTAATTTATTCAAATGTTGGAGCACAGAGTGTGCACTAAAGATACAGAGATGGGTAAGAAAGTCCTTGCCCTCTAGGAACTGAGAGTCTCATGAGAGAGATACACGTAAGTGTAATTATGAAGCAGTGTAGGAAGTAAAATATAGGAACATGGGTGTGCTAGGAAATTATGTGGTCACAAAGGAAGCATTCTTCGAGAGGAGCAGAGGTCGAAGAAAGATTTCGGAAGGAAAGGAAATCTGAGCTTACACTTGAAAGATGTGGCATTAACCAGAGGAAAGAGGTGAAGAGGGGAATTCAAGGCAGAAGGGACAGGCCAGAGGCAGGGTGTGTGTCACTGGAACTTCACTCAGTGCAATTGTGCTGAGAAAGTCAGCAAAGTGAGATTACAGAGCCTCACTAAGAAGCCTGGGATTTGGCCTGCAGGCAATGGGAAGGCACAGGGTCACCCCATCACTTCTGCGTTCTACATGGGCCACACTGACAGCTATTGGGAAAAGTGGGTTTGATAAGACAGAGGTAGAAAGGTCAGGTGGGAATGTGGATAGAATCTTGCAGGAGACAGCTGATGAGCACTCCAGCCAGACAGTGGGAATGGAAAGGGAGA
This sequence comes from Neophocaena asiaeorientalis asiaeorientalis, assembly GCF_003031525.2. NCBI lineage: Eukaryota > Metazoa > Chordata > Mammalia > Artiodactyla > Phocoenidae > Neophocaena > Neophocaena asiaeorientalis. The sequence continues at coordinate 4,514,799 of NW_020172591.1, forward strand.
AATGGAATCAAGAAATAGTTAAAAGACCCAGCAGGGCTCAAGAGCCGGGTGGGCAGCGGGCAGGGCAGGTCAAGGAGCTGGCCTGAGTGACTACTTGGATAGTGATGCTAACTCAGAACAAAAGAGAAAGGACAAGTTTGGAAAGGGAATTAGAGTTCAAGTTTAAACACGTGCTGACAAATAGCCACGTAGAGACATCAACAGCTTTCATTTAAACGTACAAGTTGAAAGTTCAGTGGAGACTTGCACTGGAATTACCAGGGCACGAACCCGTGTCCCCAGGCGGACTCTCAACCACTGCGCCACCAGGGAAGCCCCTAAGAGACAATTTCTTGCTGAGCAGTATGTTTAAGACAGCGGTCCTTAGACTTGGCTGGGCATCAAATCGCCTGGGAAGCTTTTAAAATCCAGATTCCTGACCCCAACCCAACTTACAGAACCCTGTCTTAAAGATGTGGTTTTTTTTCCCCTAAGAATAGTTTTCAAGTAGTATAAAGGCTGAAGAGGTTTTTAAACGAAGAACCAGGATTTGAGAGTCAGAGTTGGATTCAGATTCTAACTCCACAATCCATTAGCTTGTGACCTTGGGCAAGTTACTTGACATCTATTAAGCCTCCATTTCGCCACTTTGAAAAGAGCTCCAAGTAGACCTACTATGCCGGGTTGTGGTGAGGATGAAGGCCATAAAGACACAACACCCAGAACACAAGAACCGCCCAGGAATTAGCAGCTGTTTTTTCTTTTAACAAGAAAATCTCATCACCCTAGATTAACAGTCTGCATATCACTGACCATTTGAGGGGGAGGCTTTTTAATGTAATTTGTCTTTTTCCCCCGTCTCGCTCCAGTTAGAGTTAGAATGGATGCTTCCTGAGAGCAGTGACCTGCTGCCCTAAAACCATGACAGGCACGCCGTGGGTGTTCCCCAGAGTCGGGAATCAATGAGTAAGGTTACAAAAAATGAAAATAGCTTAAAAAGGGGAACAATCACCCTCTTTCTGACATTTCCAAAGCACTACCTATTCTAGTTCTGTTTCCATTTTAAAGAGATTAACTTTTTCTTACTCTTAGGTTTCAGCATCAAAATTTCTCCAGCCTAATACTTTGTAGCCACAAATAATGAGCATGAAAAGCATGCCATAGCACAGAGAAATGTGCATGACATGTTAAATGAAACATCATATATGTGTGAAAATATATACACACACAGATAGGCACACGTATGGAATCACGATTATAACTATGATTAAAATACGGATGGAGAAAAGGAATAGGAGGAAATATACCAAAATGCTAATGGTAATTATGTTGCAAAGTCATGAATAAGCAGAATCTTTGGTGGGTTTTTCCTTTTTTTTAGACTGCTTCTAGGGCTATTTTTGTAATAGAGTTTTATCATTTTTATAACAGAAACAGTAATTTTCATGATTTTCTAGTTCATCTCTTATTCCAGAACGATTTGGGTATCTACTGTGTGCCAGCTGCTGTACTAGGGCCAAGGACACACAGAATGAGACATGGCCCCATTCCTCAGGAGCCTCAGCCTGCCAGGTGAGACAGACACATGAAACAACTGCCTAAAGTGAAATGTGACAGAGCTGGGGCGGAGAACACCAAGCACTGTGGGGAAGGGAAATAAGGGAGCAATTAATTCTGCTTTGGGGCAACCACAAGAACACCATCTGCCATTCTGCTGTTCTCGCCCCTCCCAAAGTCCCCATCTTTTGTGGCAACAATTAACTAGTCCTTCGCTCTGTGATGGTCTTTGAAGAACCTTATGCTGGCTTTCCCAAGCCCACAGATCCAGATTTATAGATCAGAAATGAAAAGGCAGAGAACACTTGTTGAGCATTTACTTGGTGCCAGTCGGCGAGCTAACAGATTTCTATGCATGCTCTCATTTGATCCTTGTTGGTCAGTCACTATGGTTATTATCCCCAGTTTATTGGGAAACTGAAGTTGAGAGATTCGGCAACTTGCCCAAGGTGACACAGCTAGTAAGAATTAAAGGTGGTCAGAGCCTGTGGAGAGTGGACTTGTGGTTGGGGGATTTGAGGGCGTGGTGGTGGGGAAGAAAGTACTGGGAGTTTGGGATTGGCAGATGCCAGACTATTGTATGTGGAATGGATGGACAGCAGAGCCCTGCTGTGTAGCACAGGGAACTAACTGTCTTCAGCATCCTGTGATGGACCGGAACGGAAAATGCGTGTATGCACGGCGGGGCCGCCTTGCTATGCAGCAGAAGTGGGCACGGCACTGTGAATCAACTATGCTTTGATAAAATTAAATTGAAACAAAAAAAGGTCAGAGCCAAGTGGGCCTCTAACCCTTTGCAGGTCACCACGCTCTGCTGTCTCGACAGCAGTGAGGAGGCCCTGTTCTCAGGGGGAGACAGAAGAAACCTCATTTCCCCTTCCAGCTAAGTCCTCTCAAACGTCACAGAGACGGGACTTAGTGCCATGGAAAGAAAAGAACCTGGGCCTCTGTGTCTGACAAGTCTGGTTTGAGTCTCGGGTCACCACTGACCAGGACTTCAGAAAGTGGCTTAATCTCCCGGAATCCCAGCTTCACTGGAAAAATGAAAATTAAAAATATACCTAACATACACGGGGACAATATAAGGTCAACCTGAGGAGATCAAAAGGTGGTGTATCGGCTAGGGCCTCCTCAGTGGCTAAAAGTGCTGTGGTGTCAGACAGATGGACCTGCATCAGTTTCTATGTTCACACGTCCACCCATCGCTCCTGCCCATGCTCCCCATCAAATCCCGGGAGGCACAATCTAAACAGAGAAAGGAATACTGAAAAAGATATGTTACCAGAAAAAGGACAGGACAAAAGCGGGCCTTTAGTGGGTGCTCAAGTAGCTGTACACACTTGATGGAACTCTAGATCCTGACCACCCAAGTGTGGTCTGAGGACCAGCAGTTACGGCATCATCATCATCACCTGGGAGCTTGTTAGAAATGCAGGCTCTCAGGCCCCACCCCAGACCTACAGAAGCAGAAACTGCATTTTAACAAGAGCTCCAGGTGACAATACTGAAGTGGGGAATATTATACATTGTATCTCAGAGGCTGGTCTATCCAATCAAGGCACAGCTTGAAATGTATGAGCAGGAAGTTGTAGAAAAGAGTCATCAATGAATTATAAAATAGAAATGAAGCTTAAAAATATTCTAGGCCTAAACTAATGTCTGTATGCCAAGAAAACACGACAAACCTTGGTATCATTTCAGAACTGCACACTGTTTAATAGATGTCAGTACAAACTGCAGGGGGGGCCAGCCCTCCCTAAAAGAAAAAAACCAGCAAAGCTTCCTCAGCAATGAAGTAAGAGACTATCTGCTCTCCCGACCTCCTAGGGTTAAATCCGAGAGTACAGAGACAGCACCTAAACAGTAAAAAGCTATGTACACAAATAAGATAATTCTCTTTGAACTCAGTTGCCTTAAGATCATATTATGGGCATCACAGAAGTGAAGTGGGCAAAGCAATCTCCCGTGAGAAGTATAAATAATAGGATGAGAGAGGGAGAAGGAATTAGCCTTCCTGGAGTTGAGAGCACTGCAGTTGGCCTGTGACTCATAATAAGTACAGGGGGAAAAAAAGTAATACGGTAAGAGGGAAACTAACAATGAGCTCTGAGTCAGGAAAAGGTGCCCCTCCATGAGTTCCACTCACACAGGAGTAAGCCATGAGTCACACTCACCCAGCAGGGCAGCCACCATGCCCACCAGCCCCGTGCCAGCACCCAGCTCCACGGCAGAGCAGCCCCTGAGCTCCACAGCTCCCATCTCCAGATACGTGGCCAGAATGATAGCCTGAGTCAAAACACAGCATGACAATTTAGGTCAACAAGCACTTTAGGGCCTGAAGGCTTTCAAGCAGGCTACATACTCCAAGAAGACATCACATACCCCCCTCCCACCGCAAGGTTCAATTCCCAGTGTAACAGCTCACACAGGAACTCAGCTGCTGCTGGGAGGTCACCTGGAGCAAGCACAGACACTGAGCTCCCCAGCACAGCTGCCCCAGGCCCCACCAGAGGCCCTTACGGGGGACAGCAGTGGTCAGTGACACTGACCACCCAGGATAGGATCCTGCTGAATCTGGGAAGGCTAATTTCTTACTGTGTCACAGCATTTTTACACTCAAGGTTTATAAAATCACTTTGGTAGAGCTGACATGAACAGTCTCTGTGATTCTGCTTAAAGGAATGTCTAGTTCCTAAACCAAGTTCAAGTCAGCAAGGCCACAACCAAAGGGAAAAAGCAGAGCAGCACCAAGGCTCCTGGAGTTTCCTCCCTCTCTCCTACTCTCCTGCGTCCCTAACGCTCGTCACCCCAGAGGAGCTGGGCATCAAAAGGGAAGTTTTAGCCAAAGGTTTGGACTTGATGTGTGAGTTAGCATTTGCATATAACTCTATAAATCACTGTATACTGTTAACATGATTTTAAAATATAATTTGTTCTTCATGGCCACATACTATTAGCATATAACGTAATTTTAAAATATAATTTGTTCTTCATGACCACATACTATTAGCATACTTAGCATACCTCTTCTTGGTGAGAATGTAGGAGATTCGCCCATTCCTCACTGTTCTGTATCTTTATTACTCTTTCTGAGAAAACTTTTCTTGTAGTTACCCTGGACTAGATTCCTAGAAGTGGTATTACTGGGTTACGATATATCAAGACTTCTATTCCTAAGTGTTTCTCTAACACCCCTGATACAATATTAAGATTGTAAAATTGTATCTACACCAATCATTTAGCCAACATTCACTGAGCTCCCACCGAATCCCAGGTGTGGCTAGATGCTTAGGGCAAGTCTCTGGCACAAGCAGCTGAAAAAACAGTGCTGGGAGAGAAAAAAGTAAAGCAGCAATTATAGTATAATTTTTGATCATTACAACTATGGAAAACTTAAAGAAAACACATGATCTTCATTCTTGGCTTTGTCAGTTTACAACATTCTTTGTGCAATGTTAAAAACTAACCGAATAATTGTCCAAAGCAGCTAGGGGCCCCAGTCCTCCCTCTTCCGTGCTAGGTAAATTACTGGTAAGTCATTTAATTTCTTTCAGTTTTCTTCATGCACCCTTAAAATGCAATCTATTTGGTGGGGAGGGAGCAGGGAAGTGATTCTAATGGGTAGGACTTTTTTTTTGGAAGGGGTGGAGTGATGCAATGTTTTAAAATTGAGTAGTGATAGATAGTTGCACCACTCTGAACTTACTTAAAACACACACACACACACACACACACTTTAAATAGGTGAAATGTACGGTATATGAATTACAACCCAATAAAGCTGTTACTTTTTAAAAATAGAGACCAGTCTTATAATCAATGGCTGATGCTAAGAGGCCCCCGGGGCTTACTTACCGCGTCCCAAACCACCGCTGCGACTCCCAGTTGCTTCCAGTCCTGCCGGATCTGTATCGTGTGGTTTGCCAAGGAGAAGGTGGCAAGAGGCTTGTGAAATCTCTGCAGCCCCTTTTCCGCGGTCTCTTCATAGGGCACCAGGGCCATCTCGCCCGCGCCCAGCTCTCTGCTCGCTCAAAACTGTGAGGCAAAAGAATCCTGAGTGAGGTTCTAGCCAGAAAATGCATTATCTCTCTAGTAGCTCCAAATGCTTCTTAAGGCCGTTTTACAAGTTCAAAACAAACGGGGTTGCGGGAAGCCTTTGTCTAATTCCTTTTGCCTGGCTCTCCTGGGAAGTGAGATTTCGCTGGGAATTCATGCCAAAGGTGCGGGATGGCTATGCTCTCAGCTGTAACCACTCAGGGAATTTGCAGCGTGGTAAGAGTGAGCGAGGCTGAGGTGACAGCCCGGGGCCGCAGAGAAAGTATCGCTTCCTAAACTGCCCGGGCCCGCGTGGACTGCGGCTGCAACCCGCTGCGGTCTGCAGGGCATTTTTTCGTGTTTTGTTCTTCCCTCACTCCCTCTAAATCGGTGCGTTCAATTGCGACCACCACGGACTCGAACCTAAACTTAAACTGGGGGTTAACGGTATGATTATCCTGCTTTACGACACCGGCTGGAGATACACGGTCGACGCAGTTCCATTTCCTGTAGACTGAAAGTGAAAGACACTCGTGGATTCCGAGTCGCTCGCGGGTAGCGAGACCCCGGGTCCGCGTGGACTCGGGCATCCGCGGCTCGGAGGCCTCCCCAGAGTCGCCCAACCTGACCCCCCGCCTGCCCCACTGAAGGGCCGACAGGTACGCACGTCCTTCCCACGGGCCCCGCAACTGCGGGAACAGGCGAGGTAGGGGCGGGAGCTTGGAGAGGAGCCCCCCTCCAGCGGCGCTGGCCCGCCACAAGCTAGGGTCCGCGGCAACGCGTCGCCTCCACTTACGGCTCGGGAGGCGGCCCCCGCCTGGTGCGCGCGACGCTTTCCCCGCCCCCAGGTCGACGGCGGAAAAATCCGCCTTAAAGGGCCAGAGAGCCGGTAGACCGGCGTGCGTGTGGGCGTGCGTGCGGCCCGCGTCGGGGTCACGCGTTTCCGGTCCCCCGCCTTCCCAGGCCAAGCGCTCCCCGAGCGCCGGCGGCACGGAGTGGTGGGTGTGGGGCAGGGGCCCGGAGCGGGGATGCCGCGGCGGGGCGGAGGCGGTGCTCCCTCCGCGTGTGTCCCCAAGGTATTTGGGCCCCCAAGTCAGTTTCTCTGGCTGCCGAGGGCAGAGCTGGCCGGGAGAGCTAGGTGCGGAGGCGCGGGGGGTGGGTGGTGCGCGGAGGCCGTGGGTGCCATGGCGACCGGGAACCCGGAAGCCACCTGCCTGGCGTTGGACAGGCGCTGGGTCCACTTGTATGTGTGCTCGTTATCGCGCGCGCGCCTTTTTTGTGTGTGTTTTTTACTGTGTGTGCTTACTTGTTTTTAGTTTTAACGGTGGTCAGTTAGGAGGTATAGGAGAAAACTCCCGCCGAAGAATACGTGGTCACACCCATCCGTATTCGTGTCACCAAAGTGAAGTACGAATTGGTGTAATCGCGCGCTCCGCGCCAATAGAGTGGGAAACGTGACCAAGCCCTTCGCGGAGCCCGCACGTGGCTCCCGGGACTGGATTGTTACACGGGGCGGGGCGCGCTGTCGGCCCCAGTCACGGACTGGGTCTCCCTCCTACCGGGGCAGAAGGTGAGCGCACCTGCCCTGGGGACACCTGTTCTTGAGGTGAGAGCTGCTGAGAGTGTGTCATCTGGCCGCAGGCCCCTGGAAAGCGCGCGGCTGGAGTGAACATCCAAGAATGTGACCGCGCTGGGGGACGGGGCGGGGGGCGCATCCTTCTCCCAGGAAGGTTTCTTTTCCCTCTCGGACCTTGACCCGCGACCCCACCGGCCGCCGCTCTCTCATGGCGATTCTCAGCTCCGCCTGCACGTTAGGATGAACTGGAGCGCTTTTCAACTCCGCAGAGCTGGACGCTGCCACCGGAAAGGCTCAGCTGGTGCGCTGTGGGGCCCGAGCATTCCTGTTTTTCAGAGCTTCGCGGGTGATTCCCGCCGCCAGCCACCGGTAAGAGGCTCAGGCCAGGCCTAGACCACCCCCTCTCCTCGCCTCTCGCATCCCGCTGGGGGCGTGCTCCGCTCTCTGTCCAGGTCTTAGAAGGCTGGGACCTGGGGCTGCAAAGATGGTTTGAAGTGAACTTTGAAGGTCACCAGTGAAGGTCTTTTACTTTTTTTTTCTTTCTTTGCTTTACTCAATTATTCGTTTTTAACTTTTTTTTTAATGTATTTTTGAGAGCAGTTTTAAGTTCACAGCAAAATTGGCAGAGATTTGTACAGAGATTTCCCAAACACTCCCTGCCACATACACAGCCTCCCCCCTTCTCAACATCTCCCACCAGAATGGTACATTTATTACAATTGATGAACCTACACTGACACATTATTAGAACCCAAAGGCCACAGTTTACACATGGGGGTTCACTGTTGGTGTTGTACACCTTATGAGCTTGGACAAATGCAGAAGATATGTATCCACCATTATAGTATCATACAGAGTAGTTGCACTTCCTAAAAATCCTCGGTCCTCTGCACATCCGTCCTTCCTCCTTAACCTTTGGCAACCACTGACTTTTTTTTTTAACTCTCCATAGTTTTGCCTTTTACAGAATGTGACGTAGTTAGAGTGATACAGTATGTAGCCTTTTCAGATTGGCTTCCTTTGCTTAGTGTGCATTTAAGGTTCTTCCACGTCTTTTCATTGTTTGGTAGTCATTTCTTTTTAGTGCTGAATGACAAACATTCCATTGTATAGATGTAGTCCAGTTTATCCATTTACCCAGTAAAGGACATCTTGGTTGCTTCCAGGTTTTGGCAATTATCAATAAAGCTGCTATAAACATTCCTGTACGGGCTTCTTTGTGGACATAAGTTTTCAGCTCCTTTGGGTAGATACCAAGGAGCATCATTGCTGAGTCATATGGTAAGAGTGTGTTTAGTTTTATAAGAAACTGCCAAACTGTCTTCCAAAGTGACTGTACGATTTTGCAGTCCCACCAGAAATGAGAGTTCCTGTTGCTTCACACCCTTACCAGCATTTGGTGTCGTCAGTGTTTTGGATTTTGGCTATTCTAGTGGGCTTGTAGTGGTACCTTGCTGTTGTTTTAATCTGCAATTCCCTAATGACATATGATGTAGAGCATCTTTTTTTTCCAATTTTGTTGAGATGTAATTGATATATCACATTGTATTAGTTTATGGTATACAACATAATGACTTGATATATGTAAATATTGCAAAATGATTACCACAATAAGCTTAGTTAATATCCCTCATCTCACATAGTTACAATTTATTTCCTTGTGATGAGAACTTTTAAGATCTACTCTCTTAGCAAATTTCAAATGTACAAAACAGTATTGTTAACTACAGTTACCATTCTGTACATTACCTCCCCAGAACTTATAACTGGAAGTTTGTGCCTTTTGATCACCTACACCCATTTCCCCCACCTCCCATCCTCTGCTTCTGGCCACCACCAATCTGTTCTCTATCTCTATGAGTCCTTTTTTTTTTTTTTTTAGATTCCACATTTAAGTGAGTATTTGTATCATATAGTATTTGTCTGTCTGACTTATTTCACTTACTATAATACCCCCAAGGTCATCCATGTTGTTGAAAATGGCAGGATTTCCTTCTTTTTTATGGCCGAATAATGTTCCCTGTGGGGAGGTAAGTGTATACACACACACCACATTCTCTTCATTCATTCATCTGATGATGAAACTTAGGTTGCTCCCACGTCTTGGCTATTGTGAATCATGCTGCATTGAAAACGAGAATGCTGATATCTCTTGAAGACAGTGATTTCATTTCCTTCAGAGATACGTGTACCCAGAAGTGAGATTGCTGGATTATATGGTAATTCTGTTCTACTTTTTAAATTTTAGAGGAATCTCCATACTGTTTTTCATAGTGGTTGTACCAATTTACATTCCTGCCAACAGTGCACAAGGGTTTCCTTTTCTCCACGTTCTCACCAACACTTACTGTCTCTTACCTTTTTGATAATAGCCATTCAGCAGGTATGAGGTGATATCTCATTGTGGCATTGATTTGCATTCCTGTGATGATTAGTGATACTGAGCACATTTTCATGTACCTGTTATTTGGACATTTTAAAATATGATTGTTTTCTTATTGTTAAGTTGTAAGAGTTCTTTGTATATTTTAGATAATAGTCCTTTATTAGATGTGTCTTTTGCAAATATTTTCTCCCAGTCTGTGGCTTGTCTTCTTATTCTCTTGACAGTTTCTTTCACAGGGCAGAGGTGTTTAATTTTGTTTCACTTCTTCTCATTTTTGTGTCTCATTAGGCTTCCAGCCCTGATTTATTTTATTTATTTTTTTGGCCACACCACATGGCATGTGGGATCTTAGTTCCCCCACCAGGGATCAAAACCCCGCCCCCTGCAGTGGAAGCACAGAGTCTTAACCACTGGACTGCCAGGGAAGTCCCCAGAAATGTTTAATTTTAATGGAAGTTCAGCTTATCAATTATTTCTTTCATGGATCACGCCTTTGGTATTATACCTAAAACAGCATCACTTTACTCAAGGTCATCTAGGTTTTCTCCTATGTTATCTTCTAGGAGTTTGATAGTTTTACATTTTAATTTAAGTCTGTGATCCATATCCAGTTAACTTTTGTGAGGGGTATAGGTCTGTGTCTAGGTTTATTTTTTGCATGTGAATGTCCAGTTGTTCCAGCACCGTTTGTTGAAAAGACTATCTTTTTCTCCCTTGTATTGGCTTTGCCGCTTTGTCAAAAATCTCTTGACTGTATTTATATGAGTCAGTTCCTGGGTTCTCTATTCTCCTCCATCTATTTGGCTGTTCTTTCACCCCAATACCACACTGTCTTCATGACTACATTTTTACAGTAAGTCTGAAGTCAGATGGTATAAGTCCTCCAACTTTATTCTTCTCCTTCAATATTATTATTGATTTTTTCCTTTTTTGGTCTTCTCTCCCTCTCCTTTCTTCTCTCCTAGTATCTCCTTTCTTTCTTACCTCCTCTACCTCTCTGTGTTGCTTCTCCCTCTCAACTTTCCTTTTTTTAAACCTCCCGTCTCCTTATTTTCTCTTTTCCTCTTTGTTCCTTTCCTTTGGGGAGCCATCACTGGGCACAAGAAAAAGGATGTGCTTTGGAGCCAGAGAACTATGAAAATTTAAATTCTGCCTCTGACAGTTTAATTGGTATGACCTTGAGTAATTACAATTGACCCTTGAACAGCACGGGTTTGTACCATGCCGGTCCACTTACAGTCAGATTTTTTTCAATAGTAAATACTTCAGTACTACGGGACCTGCAGTTTGTTGAACCTGAGAATACAGGGGAACTGTGGATAGGAAGGGCTGACTATAAGTTATATGCAGATTTTTGATTGCACAGAGGGTCAGCACCCCTAACCCTCTTGTTGCTTAAGGGTTACCTGTACTGTAAACATCCCAAGATCCCAGGTTCCTCATCCATAAAGCCTGTCACAGATTGTGCCCCTCCCCCATTCCTTCTCCCCGCTCTCCATGGTTTCTGCTGAAATCATACATAGGACTTTACGAAACAAAACCAAACCTCCTAACCTCTCCAGCACTCCACTAAACTGACATAGGACATCTGCCTCATTATATTTACTTACAGTTTATGTAGAAAGTTGTCATTTGCTTTTCCTTGTTAGTATTAGACAAGAGTGTCCTTTAGCCCAGCCAGTGTTCTGATTGGTAGCATTTGGCTCAGGGAGCACCAGAAAGAATGTTTGGGAACATATGCAACTCATGTAGACACTTAGTGCCTACTTGTTCCGTAAACATTAAGTGCAGCTCTATTTTTTTTTTAATTTATTTGTTTTATTTATTTATTTTTGGCTGCATTGGGTCTTTGTTGCTGGGTGCGGGCTTTCTCTAGTTGTGGCGAGCGGGGGCTACTCTTCGTTGCGGTGTGCGGGCTTCTCATTGTGGTGGCTTCTCTTGTTGCAGAGCACGGGCTCTAGGCATGTGGTTCAGTAGTTGTGGCTCACGGGCTCAGTAGTTGTGGCTCACAGGCTCAGTAGTTGTGGTGCATGGGCCCCGTTGCTCCGCGGCATGTGGTATCTTCCTGGACCAGGGCTCGAACCCGTGTCCCCTGCATTGGCAGGCGGGTTCTTAACCACTGCGCCACCAGGGAAGCCCTCTATTTTTTTTTTAATGCAGGTCTGTTTTTATCAGAATAAACCAAAACAGCCAGTGGTTCCCCGTGAATACTTGCAAATAAATTTTTAATCCTTGAAAACAAATTGGGCATGTGGTAGACTGCATTATTTTTAATACCCAGTCTGCCTTCTACAGACCTCTCCTGGTTGACCCTTCCCAAAGGAGGGATGTCTCCCCACCCTGTTGAAGTCAGGCTTGGCCACATGACTTGCTTTGGCCAATAGAAAGTGGGTGGAAATGACATTTGCCACCTATGAGCTACAGCAGGATTGTACCTTTTCCCTTTGCTAAAGACCTGCAGGCCCCAGATGGGGGCACTCCCTAACCCCATCCCCAGGTGGAAAAGACCCACAAAGGACCCATAAAATATGTGAGCCACGAATGAGAAATAAACCTTTGTTGAGCTAACCATTGAGACTGGGGTTTGTTACGTAGTATAACTCAGCAGAAGCTGTCAGAACACAGGTGTGAAAGGGACGGAAATTTCAAAACAGGTAGGAGCATTTAATGCGGGTGGCTTAGTTTCAGTAAAGTCATCCTTTTTTGCAGCTCCCCCTAGCTCATAATGACACCTTAATTGCCCCACACCTGTCCCCCTCCCCCTTGTCAGCATCACCTGAAACTACTGACCGCCTTTATCCAACTGTGATTCTAAGGCTTGAAGAATGTTTTCCTACTTAGGACAGTCTTGTGGGAGATGTGCAAAAGGTAGACTCACTTTGGATTATCTGTAAATCCACAACGTGGCTCAATCATAATATAACAATCTGTAAATCTATGTGCTTTTTCTTTTTTTTTTTTTTTGGCGGTACACGGGCCTCTCACTGTTGTGGCCTCTCCTGTTGCAGAGCACAGGCTCTGGACACAGAGGCTCAGCGGCCATGGCTCACGGGCCCAGCCGCTCCGCGGCATGTGGGATCTTCCCGGACTGGGGCACGAACCCATGTTCCCTGCATCGGAGGTGGACTCTCAACCACTGCACCACCAGGGAACCCTATGTGCTTTTTCTTTATAGCAGTCGGGACTGGGCTTCATTCCCTGGTCCTCTCCTGCACCCAGACAACTGAAACGGACCGTGCTTGGGCATCCCCTGCAGCTCCACAGTTCCCCCAGGTACCTGCAGGCTCTTGGACCCTTCTTACCCACTCACCCATTGCGGGGAGCAGAATTTAGGGGTAGAATAACTATGCCCAGGGTCTTTTAGTTGATAGCTTTTTATTTTTATCCCTGTGACTACAATTGCCTTTCCCCAATCATATGACACCTTACTAGAGAATGGTAGCGGTAGAAGGGAGCTTATTCTTTTATCCCTCCTGTTTTCTGGAACTAGTCCATGTACAAGGTCACAGTAAATGCAGCCACCTTGGTACAGTGTGATCCTGCCCTGGGCCAAGGTGGATACCCAACTCGGGCTGGACAAATAATTCCCTCTGCAGAGCGAGAGTTCAGGGTGGCTATTGGACATCTCTTGTTATTATCTCTGTTAGCTCAATATCCATTCCCTATTTTTGTTGGTAGCAGTCCCCTTTTGCTAATGGTCAAGAGCCCAGCTTCTGGGGCCCAAGAGTCTGGGTCAAATCCCAGCTCTGCGTCTTAGCTGCAACTAGCTGTGAGACCTTGGCTAAGACGTTCACCTGCACCTCAGTTTCCCCAGCTATAAAAAGGGGATAATGTGCTGATTAAATTAGTAAACAAAGACGGTAAGCTGAGGTTAAAATGAGTTATCTAAAGCACTTAAAACCGTGCCCAGCAAAACAGTGAATTTCCTGTAGCGTTTGCTCTTACTGTTCTGTGTCTGGGGTGGGACTGACCTCAGCTGTGGCTCTAGGACCAGGCACATGCCCCAGGTCTGGCCAATGAACATTTCCTTCCATCTGGACATGAGTGGGTCAGCAGTGGGCATGTGACCAACGCTGGGCTTACCCGCAGCCCATCCTGAGACTTGCTGGGACTCTCGGAGAACCAGAGTTCCTGTTAGTCATCTGGTCCCAAAAGGGCTGAGCCAGCAGAGACCGGAGCCAGCACAGGTACCAGTGGAGGGAGAGGTGCCTCCTGTGGTGCCGTGTGACCACCTGGATGCAGTGGGCTGGGAATTGTTTGTTATTTGAGCCGCTAAATTCCCTAATTACCTGAAGCCAGTTTGAACTGCTTTTTTCTTTTTTGTTCCCTGAAGAAGAAAAACAGTACTGATACTTTCAGTCTGGGCTGGTTCCTTGAACAAAAGAGAGTAAAGTCGTGCCCGTGCAGGGTCCTTCCCAGTGTGCTGTGTGTGGAGAAGGTTCTCCTGTCATGTCATGCCCAGGACAGGAGAACCATCGTGTCTGGTTCCTGGCTGCACTTGGGCTCCCAGGGCCTATAGATGCCGGTGTAACCTGAAAATAAATTTCCCTTTTTCACTTTAGCTGGTATATTTTCTGTTTTGTGTTTTTAGGAAGTAATGTAAACAGAATATAAACGTTCTATAAGGTCCTCATATATAATAACTTGCTGTTGTATTTGCCAAACAACAACTGTGATCCTAATCTTTAAATGAACTTGTGTTTGAAAGACAAAAATGTCCTCTCTACACTCACAGTCAGCAGGTGACTTGAGTCCACACACACCTTGATAAATGTTCGTGAAAGAGAAGCGTGATCTCTGGCTGCACCTTTCTTGTCCATCCTACGATGAAAAGGTGTCTGCTCCCCACCCGGCCCTAAGAATTCTGTCACCTCTCCAGTTCTAGGGAGGCTTGCTCCCCAACTTGTTCCACCAACGGCCTATCCTTTTTGCCTTCAAACAAGTCCAAGAGTCCCCTGTTATCTAAAAATTCAAGATTATAAGAGTGATGCAGGCTTGCCCTTGCCCTTGGCTGCTCTCTGTGCCCAATCGACATGTTCTGTTCTCTCTGAGCGACTCTGGCCAGCACCAGATTCTTGCCTTTCTCCTGGACACCAGACTTCTCTGGGCATTGGGCTTAAATAGGCCTTTCTGTCTGGGCCACCAGGGCACCAGTCTCTGGTCTCACCCCTTTCCCACCACCTCCACTCAGCCACCAGGCTCCCCCAGGCTGTTGCAGCTTCTCAGAAAGCTGGCCTTTCTTTCTTCCTATGCTCTTGCCTACTTAGCTTTACTGCAACTTTGGGTTCAGTTTATTTGAAAGTACCACTTCTGCACAAGCCCAGTGTTCTGCTCTGCAGCACGGCGGGGCAGGGGAAGAGTGGGGTGTTGGGGTTGCAGGATGTGGACTCGAGTCCCAGTTGCACTAGTCCCCAGTCACGGGGCCTTGGGCAAGTCACTGCCATGCCTTGAGCTTCGGTTTCCTCATCTGTAAATGGGGTTGATGACAATACCCACCGCACAGGGTTGCCGTGGGCACCAAAGGAGGAGATGTATGGAAGAGCTCACTGAACACTGAAATGGATATTACTGAGTATCCTTAGAGCGAAGAATTAAGAAAACAGGCTTGGAGTCAAAGGTCTGGATTTAACTCCTGACTGTGTCCTTTCTAGCTGCATGACCTTGAACTAGCATTTTTGTGCCTTATTTTCCTCATCTGCAAAATGGGCATCTTACCATGACCCTACCCACTTGATATGAGGAGGAAGGTGGTTACCCCATACTCAGGGCTTAGACCAGTACTTTGCACACAGGAAGCATTTACTAACTTTGCTATTACCTATTTCCTCACTGTTGTCCCCTCCCAGAGAGGGGAAGGAACACTGCTCACTGGCCTGGCCCTCGGGGGCACTGAGGCTGAGGAAGGCTGGAGGAAGGAGGTTTCCAGAACATGCCAGGCCAGGAACACCTGTCTCCTCCAGTGGTTGTGGTGATTTCTTCAAGGGGCTTTTAGCTCTAGGTAAATAAATATGGTAACGTTCAGCAAAGATGGAAACAAAGTATCTAGAAAGGAAGAAGCAGAACCCACTGTCTACTGGTGTCAATTGGAATGAATCAACTGGGTCAGACTGGAATCAAAGCAACTGGCATGAGGGACTTCCCTGGTGGTCCAGTGGTAAAGAATCCACCTTCCAGTGCAGGCGATGCAGGTTCAATCCGATCCCTGGTCCTTGGTCGGGGAACTAAGATCCCACATGCCGCGGAGCAACTAAGCCTGCACGCAGCAACTACTGAGATCACGTGCTACGAAACCCGCGTGCCACAACTAGAGAGAAGCCTGCGTGCTGCAACGAAAGATCCCATGTGCCACAACTAAGACCAGACGTAGCCAAATAAATAAAATAAATTAATAAATTAATCACAGGGACTTCCCTGGTGGCGCAGTGGTTAAGACTCTATGCTCCCAATGCGGGGGGCCCGGGTTCGCTCCCTGGTCAGGGAACTAGATCCCAAATGCATGCTGCAACTAAGAGTTCGAATGCGACAACTAAGGACCCTGCCTGCCGCAACCAAGACCTGGTGCAACCAAATAAGTAAATAAATATTTTAAAAATTAATTAATCATAAATTTTAAAAAGCAACTGGAATGAAAAGAACAAAATGAAGGCAAAAGAATAAAGACAAAGGACTGAAAGGGAATCCAAGATGTGCTGATGAGATAGGTGTCGAGCAAGTTTATAGGCACCGTTTTTCCAACAGCATTTGCTCACTGTGTCTCTGTTTCACGCTTTGTTAATTCTTGCAATATTTCATACTTTTTCATTATTATTATACTTGTTATAGTGATCTGTGATATTTGATGTTATTATTATAATAGTTTTGGGGCACCACGAACCTCAACCATATAAGACAGCAAACTTAATCCATAAGTATTGTGTGTGTTCTGACTGCTCCACTGACCAGCCATTCCCCCATCTCTCTCCCTCTCCTGGGGCCTCCCTATTCCCTGAGAAATAACTATATCGAAATTAGGCCAATTAATAACCCCACAGTGGCCTCTAAGTTTTCAAGTTAAAGGAAGAGTCGCCGTCTCTCACTTTAAATCAAAAGCTAGAAACAAACTTAGTGAGGAAGGCATGTCAAAAGCTGAGAGAGGCCAAGAAGCTAGGCCTCTTGCACCAGTTAGCCCGGTTATGCAGGCAAAGGAAAAGTTCTTGAAGGAAGTGAAAAGTGCTACTCCAGTGAGCACCTGGGTGGTAAGAAAACGAAACAGCCTTATTGCTGGTGTAGAGAAAGTTTGAATGGTCTGGATAGAGGATCAAAGCAGCCACAACATTCCTTAAACCAAAGCCTAATCCAGAGCATGGCCCTAACTCTCTTCAATTCTATGAAGGCTGAGAGAGGTGAGGGAGCTGCAGAGGTTGTTCGTGAGGTTTAAGGAAAGAAGCTGTCTCCATAACGTAAAAGTGCAAGGTGAAGCAGCAAGTTATCCAGGAGATCTAGCTAAGATAATTAACGAAGGTGGCTACACTAAACCACAGATTTTCTGTGTGTATGGAGCAGCCTTATATTGGAAGAAGATGCCGTCTAGAAGTTTCATATCTAGAGAGAAGTCAATATCTAGCTTCAAAAGACAGACTGACACTCTTGTTAGGGGCTACTGCAGCTGATGACTTGAAGTTGAAGCCAATGCTCATTTACCATTTCGAAAATCCTAGGGTCCGTAAGAATGATGCTAAATCTACTCTGCCTGTCTCTGTAAATGGAACAGAAAAGCCTGGATGACAGCACATCTGTTTACAACGTGGGTTACTAAATATTTTAAGCCCACTGTCGAGGCCTACTGCTCAGAAAAAAAAGATTCCTTTCAAATTATTATTGCTCATTGACAAAGTACCTGGTCACCCAAGAGCTCTGATGGGGATGTACAATGAGATTAATGATGTTTTCATGCCTGTTAACATAGCAGCCATTCTGCAGCCCATGGATCAAGGAGCAATTTCAACTTTCAGGTCTTATTTAAGAAATTTCATAAGGCTATAGCTGCCAGAGATAGTGACTCCTCTGATGGATCTTGGCAAAGTCAATTGAAAACCTTTTGGAAAGTCTTCACCATTCTAGAGGCCATGAAGGACATTAGTGATTCATAGGAAGGGGCCAAGATATCAACATTAGCAGGAGTTTGGAAGAAGTTGATTCCAGCCCTCCTGGATGACTTTGAGGGGTTCAAGACTTCAGTGGAGGGAGTAGCCGCAGATGTGGTGGAAATAGCGAGAGAACTAGAATCGGAAGTGCAGCCTGAGGAGGATACTGCATTGCTGCAATCTCCTGATAAAACTTTAACGGCTGAGGAGTTGCTTCTGATGGATGAGCAGAGAAAGTGGTTTCTTGAAGTGGAGTCAACTCCTGGTGAAGATGCTGTGAAGATCATTGAAATGACAACAAAAGATTTAGAATATTCCATGAACTCAGTCGATAAAGCAGTGGTAGGGTTTGTGAGGATTGACTCAAATGTTGAAGTTCTACTGTGGGTAAAATGCCATCAAACAGCACCACGTGCTACAGAGAAATCGTTCATGAGAGGAAGAGTCAATCGATGTGTCAAACATCCCTGTTGTCTTATTCTAAGAAACGTCCACAGCCAGCCCAGCCTTCAGCAACCATCACCCTGATCAGTCAGCAGCCATCAGCACGAGGCAAGACCCTCCACAGGCAAAAAGATTACAACTTGCTGAAGGCTCAGATGATGGGTATCCTTTTTTTAGCAATAAAGGTTTGTGGGGTTTTTTTGGCCTCACTGTGCACAGCATGCGGGATTTTAGTTCCTGGACCAGGGAGATCAACCGTACCCCCTGCAGTGGAAGCACGAAGCCCTAACCACTGAAGCACCGGGGAAGTCCAGCAATAAAGTTTTTTTAAATTAAGGTATGTACGTTGTTTTTTCAGACATAATGCTATTGCACATCAATAGACTCCAGTGTCATGTAAACATAACTTTTACATGCACTGGGAAACCGAAAAATTCACGCGAGTTGCTTTATCGCAGTACACGCGTACCTTGGAGATATTACGGGTTCAGTGCCAGACCACCGCAGTAAAGCACATATGAGTCATGCACTGTGTGCTCTTTAGAGATGAGGAAACCAAGGCCCAGAGTGATTCCAAAGGCCCAGTGGAAGGACTCCAAGGCTAGTCTCACCGGCTTCAAAACCCTTCCCCTCGCTCCTCCTGTCCTTTAGACCAAGCGTAAATAGTTGCCCTGAGAACAGGCAGCCAGGGTCATCTCCCTTAGAGGACCTCAGTCTGGAGTCAGGGCCCAGACTGGGAAGCCCCTGCCCACCCTGAACCTGGGCAGGTAGGCATGCTGGCCTCTCCCTGCCAATAGGTTGGCTACCTCTTGTCTGTGGTGCTGGGACTCCACCTTTCCCATCCTCTGGCTGTCCACTCACCCTCCCCTCAGAGTGGAGAACATGGGCAAAGGGAAGTGACACTGACCCCACACACACCGTGTTTGACCCTCTCTGGTCATCAGCAGTAAGTTTTCCGGAAAAACGGGAGAGCTGTGGGCCAGAACTTTCCCTGAGGGGCTTCCTTGACTCATGATTTGGTCGGGATGCCACCTGCGGACAAACCTCACTCACACCTACCCCGGGTCATGTTCATTCAGTAGTTCTCCAAGAGATCAGCCATTGGAAAGTCCTTAATAGGAAATGTTTTTAGAAGGAACATATGGAGTATCAAAAGGGGGCTAAATATAAACCTGTATTTGCAGAACTGAAGAAGGAACACAGAAAAGCTGAACAGAAAGAGCTGGGTGGAGAAGCTCTCTCCTAAAACAGGGGTTTTTCAGTGGGTGTGGGTGTGCGTTTTGCTGGATATGTGACTTTCTAGAACACTAGAGTTACCTATAATTAAAAAAAAAAAAATCAGCTGATGAGGCTACAAGTAATTCTGACGCCAATTGCGTTATGGAAGTAGCTGAGTGCAGATGCGCTAACTTTCATCAGAATAAACCCATGTGTTTGCATTTTACAGACTTAGAAATGGTCAAATAGAACAGAGACGTTTAAAATAGAAGTTTCAAATTTAAGACATTTTTAAAGTAGTTAAAGCAGCTCTAGGAAAAATGTTCTACATCATTAATGCTGAAATAAAAAAGAGGCAAACTTTGAAGTTAGGGCATAAACAGGCATGAAAGAAATTCCCATGGTCTAAAAACGGTGAGGAGGGGCTTCCCTGGTGGCGCAGTGGTTGAGAGTCTGCCTGCCGATGCAGGGGACACGGGTTCGTGCCCTGGTCCGCGGAGCGGCTGGTCCCGTGAGCCGTGGCCGCTGAGCCTGCATGTCCGGAGCCTGTGCTCCGCAATGGGAGAGGCCACAACAGTGAGAGGCCTGCGTACCGCAAAAAACAAAAAAACAAAAAACAGTAAAACAGGTGAGGAAAGAATAAACAAGCAGGGACTTGCCTGGTGGTCCAGCGGTTAAGACTCTGTGCTTTCTGTGCTTCCACTGCGGGGGGTGTGGGTTTGACCCCTGGTCAGGGAACTATCCCACATTCTGCATGGTCTGGCAAAAAAAAAAACCACCAAAATTTATCGAGCAATACCATAAGCAAAATGGTTGGTGGACATTCTCTCATTTAATTTTCATAATATTGCGAGCTAAGGGGATTATTATCTTCTCTTATTAAAAGAAAAATCTCAATGTCAAAGGTCACACTGTAACCCATGGCAAGCTTGGGGTCTAGACCTAGTTCAAATCCAGTTGTCTGTCTCCAGAGCTCCTTGGTCTTTCAAATACATCAGCCTTCTCGCTGCACTGCTCCACGCCCCACACCAAAGTTTTCAACTAAAGTCTATTAGAGGATTTTTCTTCTTTCTTTGGGGAAAGCTATTTCCATGAAACATTTGGTGGTAAATTTTACTACAAAGAAATTGTCTCATAATATTTATTTGCATAGTTTCCTTTATTAGTTCAGTTGAATTTTTACATTATTTTACATGTGTATTTCTCTGTACAGAGACCTTACATGTTTACACCGTATGATGTGATATAAATATTTTGCTCAGTTCCATCATTGTAATGCAAAATCTAACAGCAAAGCGTAGGTCCTGACTAGGCTCCCGCTGCTGCCTTCCTTTACTCAAATGTCATGGCCCTCTTTGAATAAGCAGATTAGCTGCTGATTGCAAGGCAGCCAGATAATGAGGAGAGTGGGAAAGACAGCCAGTACTGTCACTTGGCCCTCATAAAATGTTTTCATCAGAGGGCACTGGGCAGTTGACGGAACAGTAATTAAAGTGCCCTTCTACAGCACCCCATAAAAAGTGCTGGTCTGTATAGCCAACTGGACAGTGGTGAAGGAAGTCAAGCTCCCTAAGAATTGTGTAAACAACTCACCTACTCAGACAGGAGACGACCCACTTTCCCACAAATACCCTAGAGCACTGGACTCCAAAGTGGGGGAGCCCAAAGGGAAATATCACTGAGCAAGAAGGAACATTGGAACTGCTGGTTCTATAGATCTTTTTAATCTCACCCTTTAAAATGCTAAGTTTCAAGTGATAGCTTTATATGTATTTAATACATTAACATTACTGGACATATATAGACTTTATTAGTTGACAGACATATATTGGAAAGCCATGCTTAAAAATTGTTTGCCAACATAGGTGCCAAACCCAAAAAGCTTGGAGACTGTCTGCCTAGAGGAAGGTGAACGTCAGTGGAGGTGGTGGCAGTGAGAGCTCTCCCCCTAAGTTCCTAAGATCCAGAAGGTAAACCAGAATTGCCCAGGTCGTGGTGCCAGAAGCAAGGTACAATTACACCTCTCCCTGCTTTTCTTCCTATCAATGAGGATGACACCCTGTGAGATTGCCTGAGAAGCAAGTGGGTTGGGACGGTCACAGAACAGCCTTCTCATTCCCTGAGCAGCCCCAGGTTGTGGCCCCCATGACTCAAAGAGACCAGCCTTCCTCCCAGAGTGATGAGCTCTGCTGGTTAAAGGAGCAAATGGCGAAAGACATTAAAAAGTTCAACATCACTTGTTCTAAAAGAAATGCACATTAAAACTGTTAAGAATAGCTTATTCTTCAACCATTAGTTGCATAGATTTAAACAAACGAGTAGTTGGCCAGAGTAGAGAAACAGGTGTTCTCTTATATACCAATGGGTGTGTAAATTGGCAAAATCTTTCTGTAGGCAATTTGAAAACATTGGCCAAGGGCTTAAAAACTATAGATCTACCCACCCATCAATTTCTCCTCTGGGTTATTTTTTTGAAGGAAATAATCACATTTGTATTGTTACATATAATACATACATAAAAGCTTGTTATTCAACCACTTACTCATTCTACACACTTATTGGTGTCTTTTATAAGGCAGACTCTGTGCTAGATGCTGCAATACAGCAAAGAATAAAATAGACAGGACTCCAGCTCGCCTGGAGGTTACTGATAATCATTGCAGTGTTATTTATTACAGGGAAGAATCAGAAACTAACAAAACGAGCAATATTAGTGTTTCTTTTTGCAGTTATGAATGACTGTAGCCATTATAAATTGTAGAATTCACTGGAAAATATTCATGTGAGGTGGTTGAGTGGAAAAAAAGCAGTTAACAAAACTGTGTTTATAATATAAGCCTCCTCGTGGCCTTGAGGGCTCAGAGAAAGGCCACAGCTCTGCCTAGCATTTGAGACAGATGTAATTTAGAACAAATAGACTTCTCTTTAGTGAGAAATAAAACTAGACAGAACAAAAAAGCATTGGGAAATATGCCCATCATTTCTTCTTCATGAATGTTTTCTGAGGATGATTCTAGAAGGAACTAGAAATAATAGCACCATTGATAAAAAGATTCTGAGAGGCAGTAAGATACAGCTAAGGAACTACAGCCCAACTGAAAATAAGCACCTCATCCAATAATTTTAAAAAACCTCCAATCAATAAAATGTCCCTAAGAGAAATGGGCTTGCTCATACGTTGCTGATGTACAGTGCCTTGTTATAAACTTTTGAGAAGGCAAATAGTGATAGCTATCAAAGTTCTTAATGTCACTACCATAACATAGCAGTTTCACCTACAGGAGTATACCTATAGGAGTACTTATGCCTGCATTTAAAAATCTGAATAAGGAAATGAAAATTAACCAGAACATGCATAATGGGAGTCCCATAAAGAGAAAAGAGAGAAAAGAGGCAGAAAGAATATTTGGAGAAATAATGGCCAAAAATTTCCCAAACTTGATGGAAAAGATCAATCTGCACATCCTAGAAACTCAGCAAATTCCAGTGGAATCAACTCAAAGAGATCCACGCTGAAATACACATAGTCAAGCTGTCTAAAGCCAAAGATGAAGAGAGAATCTTGAAAGTAGCAAGAGAACAATGACACATCATGTGCAAGAGATCCTTGGTGGAATTAATGGCTGACTTCTCATCTGAAATTATGGAGTCCAGCAGTCAGTGGGATGACATATTTCAAGTGCTGAAACAAAAAAACAGAATTGCACATCCAGCAAAATATCCTTTCAAAATGGAGAAGACATTCAAATAAATATAAGCAAAACCTGAGAGAATCTGTCACTAGTAGATCTGCCCCACAAGAAATAGTAAAGCGAGTCCTTCAGACTACATGAAAAGACACTAGACAGTAACTGAATCCACATAAAAAGATAAAGATCTCACCCTTGACCATACTGAGTACCAAGAATATGGAGGAAAAGGCCAGACATACCACATATTTAGGGAAGCTCTACCAAGGACTTTCTACTTCTGCCTTCTAGATCAATAGCACGGTATAGGGAGGAACATTTGGGTTTTCTTATTGGTTCTCATTTCTGGGCTTCCCCTATTTTCTCAGGAATGCATCTACTCACAAAAAAAAAAAAAAAAAAAAAAAAAGGGATGAAGAACACAAGTAAATACAGCATAGGTGAATATAAATAACAGTATAAATGGGAGTTGTGTGTGTGTGTGTAACTTTTCCTATATTATTTAAATGACAGCTGCATAAAGCAACAATTATAAAACTATGTTCATGAGCTTATAAAATACAAAGATGTCATTTATATGACCATAATAATACAAAAGAAGATGGAGTGAACAAAGCTATATTGGAACAAAGTTTCTGTATACTATTGAAATTAAGCTAGTATTAATCCAAACTAGATTGTTTCCAGTTAAGATGTTAATTATAATCCCAAGGACAATCACTGAGAAAATAACTGAAAAATATATAGTAAAAGAAATGACAGGGGAATAAAACTGGTACACTAGAAAATAACACAAAAGCAGGCAATAATTGAAGAATAGAGAAAGATATGAACTATATGAAAAACAAATAGTAAACATAGAATAAATGAAACAGAGAATAGAAAAACAGAAAATCAATGAAGCCAAAAATTGCTCTTCAGAAAGATCAAATTGATCAAAAGATCAATTGACAAACTTTTAGTTAGACTGACCAAGAAAAAAAAAAGAGAAGATGCAAATAAAGAAGGGGATATCACCACCAACCTTATAGAAATAAAAAGGATTATAAGGGAATACTATGAACAGCCAACAAACTAGATAACTTAGATGAATTCCTGAGAAGACACAAACTACCTAAACTGACTTAAGAAATAGAAAACCTGAATAAACCTATAACAAGTAAAGGCTTTGAATTAGTAATTTAAAAACTTCCCACAAAGAAAATCCCAGGCCCAGATTACTTCACTGGTAATTTAAAGGAGAATTAATACCAACCATTCACAAACTCTTTAAAAATGTAGAATAGGAGGGAATACTTCCTCTTCATTCTTTGAGGCCAGAATTACCTTGATACCAAAACCAGACATCTTAAGAAGAGAAAACCACAGATTAATACCCCTCATAAATATAGATGCAAAAATTCTCAGTGAAATAAAAGATAAACAATTCCAGAAATGCATAAGAAGAATTACACACTATGACCAAGTGGGATTTATACCAAGAATGCAAAGTTGGTTTAACATCCAAAAGTAAATCAACTTAATACACCATATTAATAGAATAAAGGGAAAAAATATGATCCTCTCAATACAAAAAAAGCATTTGACAAAATTCAACACATTTCTGTGATATCAAAAAAAAAAAAAAAGAACCAACAAACTAGAATAGAAGGGCAACTCTTCACCTAATACAGGGCATTTAAGAAAAACCCACAGGTAACACCATACTTAATGGTCAGAGACAATGCTTTCTCCCTTAGAGCAAAACAAGGATGTCTGCTCTCACCACTTCTGTTCTATATTGTACTGGAGGTCCAGTCAAGAAATAGAAAAGGCATTCAGATTGAAAAGGAAAACAAAACTATCTCTATTTGCAGATGACATGATCTTGTATATAGAAAATTCTAAAGAATCACGCACTATTAGAACTAATAAATTCAGCAAGATCGCAGGATACAAAGACATTATACAAAAGACAAATGTATTTCTATACACTATCAATGAACAATCCAAAATGAAATTAAGAAAACTATTGTATTTACAATAGCATCAAAAAGAATAAAATACTTCTGGATAAATTTAACAAAAGAAGTGTAAAATTTGTACACTGAAAACTACAAAATAGTATTTTGTACAAAACTACAAAATAGTATTTTGTACAAAGCTACAAAATAGTATTAGAAAGAAATTTAAAACTTAGGGAATTCTCTGGTGGTTCAGTGGTTAGGACTCCACTCGGTGCTCTCACTGCCGAGGGCCTGGGGAACTAAAATTCCATGAGCCTCAAAGAGCAGCCCAAAAAAGAGAAATTTAAAACTTAAATAAATGGAAAGACATCCAATGTTTGTGGCTCACAAGACAGTATTATTAAAATGGCAATACTTCTCAAACTGATCTACAGATTCAATGCAATACCTATCAAAAATCCAAGCAGGGCTTTTTGGAGAAATTGCCAAGTTGATTCTAAAATTCAAAAGGAAATGGAAGACACCTGTAATAGCTGAAACAATCTTGAAAAAGAACAAAGTTGGAGGACTCACAATCCTCGATATCAAAACTTACTACAAAGCTAGAGTAATCAAGACTTGGTGGTAGTGACACAAAGAGAGAGATATATACCAATGGAATAGAATTGAAATTCCAGAAATGAACACTTATATTTATGGTAAACAGACTGTTGGCAAGGGTGCCAAGTTAATTGGATGGGCAAATTAATAGTCTTTTCAACAAATGGTGCCAGAACAACTGGATATCCACAGGCAAAAGAATGAAGTTGGATCTTTATCTTACAGCATAGGCAAAGATTAGCTCAAAATAGATCATAGACCAAAATGTAAGAGCTAAAACTATAAAAATTTTAGAAGAAAACATAGGAATAAATCTTTGTAAACTTGGGTTAGGCAATGCCTTTTTAGATACAGCATCAAAAGCACAAGTAACAAAAGAAAAAATAGAAAATTGGAATTTTTCAAAATTAAAAAGGTTTGTGCTTCAAATGACACCACCAAGAAGTAAAAAGACAACCCATAGGAGAAAATATTTGCAAATCATTTGTGATAAGAAAATTGTATTCAAAATATATCACGAGCACTTACAATATAACAATGAAAAAGATAACCCAATTAAAAAATGTGCCAAGGATTTAAATAGATATTTGTCCAAAGATATACAAATGGCCAATAAGCACAAGAAACTATGCTCAGTATAATTGATCATTAGGGAATTGCAAATCAAAACCATAATATGATGCCATTTCATATCCACTAGGATAGCTATAATAAAAATACAGACAATGACAAGAGTTGGAGAGGATGTGGAGAAACTGGGATCCTCGTAAGTTGCTGAGGAATGTAAAATGGTGCAGCCACTTTGGAAGACAGTTTGGTCGTTCCTCAAAATATTAAATACAGAGTTTCTATATGACTCATTCCACTCCTAGGTATATACCCAAGAGAAATGAAAACATATATCTACACAAAACTTGTACACAAATATTTATAATAGCATTATCGACAACAGCCAAAAGGTGGAAACAACTCAGATGTCCATCAACTGATGAATAGATAAAGAAAATGTCTGTACAATGGAATATTATTCAACCATAAAAAAGAATGAAATACTGATACATGTTACAACATGGATGAGCCTTGAAAACATGCTTGGTGAAAGAAGCCAGCCCCCAAAGACAGTAAGAATGTCTTACTGTGTCTTACTGTGACTGCATGTATTGTATGATACTATTTACACTTGACCCTTGAACAACAGGGGTTTAAACTGTGTGGGTCCACTTATACGTGGATTTTTTTCAATAACTTCATACTACAGTAATACACAATTTGCAATTGATTGAATCCAAGGTTGTGGCAACTTGGATATAGGGGGGGTTGGCTGGAAAGTTATAGACGGATTTTCTACTGCAAGGAACGTGGGTGTCCCCAACCCCTACGTTGTTCAAGAGTCAACTGTATATGAAATGACCAAAACAGGCAAATGTATAGAGACAGAAAATAGAATAGTGGCTTCTTAGAGCTGGGGAGGGTGGGGAATTGGGAGTTATTGCTAATGGGTTTGGGCTTTCTTTGGGTGATGATGAAAATATTCTAAAGTTAGGTTGTAGTAATGACTGCACAATTCTTTGAACATACTAAAAACTACTGAGTTGTACACTTTAATGGGTAAATTTTATAGTATGTGAATTATATCTCAAGAAAGCTGTTTTTAAAAAGTGAGTTCACCTTTAAAGTTAATAATTAAGCAAATTAATGTATTAGTGTAATTTTAGGACAATGTGATCGTTATGAATTTTATGGATGTTGTAGGAACTAGGCTTCAAAGTTTTTCATTGTAAAAAGAATTACTGAAGTTTTTATTCTATTTCTTCATTGAGGAATTATCTCTACTTCTTCATTTTACCTTAAGGAACAATACTAATTATTAAAATCTTGATCTTTCCAGTTTTCCCTCCTCCCTAAGAAACCACAATAATAGGTAGCTAAATTATTAAGACAACAATAACCAGAAAAATGTCTGCTAAAGCAATAGGTTTCAGACATTTTTTACTATAGCTCACATTGAGAAATATTTTATCTCGCCTCCTGGTACATGCCAGTATATAAGTAACTTAAATAGAATTTTCATGAATCAGTATTTACCCACTACCATGTATAAAACCCTCTAATAGTTTTTCCTATTCTATTTTATTTCATTTTTGGAAATGCTGGTTGTGACTCAGTAAATCGATTTTTATGAACCACTAATGGGCCCCCAAAAGTGGGTCTGAATCATAATTAGTCCACTTGCTATCAGAAAGTGTGGATTCAGCTTTTTGTTTTAGGCAAAAAAAAATTATCAAAAATGAGTGTCTATATGTTCATTAATATTTTTATGGAAAACAATCTGATGGTACAGTAGGCTGGCCAGGCAAATTAAATGGTCTAGGAATACAGATAGATCATAAGAAAATGTATCTGAACAGAGGCAGGAATAGGGCTCCATGTGGATGCTTGTTTATTGAGATAGATGAGAAATAAAATGGGTGAAGAAGTTTAAAAAAAAAAAAAAGAAGAAGAAGAAGAAGCACACTGTGGGGACTTACCTGGCAGTTCAGTGGTTAAGGCTCCACGCTTCCACTGCAGGGGTCGCAGTTTCCATGCCTGGTCGGGGAACTAAGATCCTGCAAGCCACAGCCAAAAACGAAAAAGAAGCACACTGAGAAGAGATTAGAGTAACTCCAAGAAAAGCTATATAGCTGTATGCCAAATTTCTGATTACCTTATCACCTTCCTCTTACTCAGTCAAGCTTTACACGCTGATTTTCTAATGCAATAATTCAGTCACACTGGATTAGCCTGAAGTTTGATTTGGAGGGCTGACAACCCAATCTTGGTTTTTTTGTTTTATTTTTGTTTTGTTTTTGTTTCAACTGTCACTTTATTTGCAAGATGGTTGAATTAATTCAAATTTAAACTATAACTTGATAATTTTTAGTCAGGTACCAAATTTTATTCAAAGCAAACTGCTTATTCAAAAGTGATCATGGAACAACTCAAAATGCAGAGCAAGAAGGATGAGAGAAACATCTTAGTGGCCCATAGATTGTTTTAATTCTCTCATTATATGAAACTCAAACTTTTCATTTTTAGGAAAGGGAAACTAACTTCAGTAGAGAGCAATACAGAAAGACTTTGTCACATAGACTAATTTCCATTTAGTCAGTCAACTGTTTCTAGCTGTCTCAATTGGGACAGATGCATTTACAGAACTGGCTGTGCTTGAGCCTTCTTTGCAAGCAGCTTTAGGTCTGCAATGCACTTGGCAATTGTCTCCTTCTCCTGCTACACAGAGATGCTCTGTACCACATTCTTCTCCACCCAGTTTATCGTATGCCCTTGTTCCTTTAGACGCATCATATCCTGCACAGAGATGTGGTAGTCCAGTCGATTCTTTACCTCCTTGTATGCACTATGCAGCCGTTCCCAGTAAGTAACCTCCAAGGCCATGGCAATGTTATTCCTCTGGACATCAAAAAGGTAATGGCACTTTTGAACCAGTGCCTGCTGTGACTTCTCCAGATCAATTGCATCCTGGATTTGTTTGATGGAAGCCTGTTTCACTTCTTCGAGTTGGGCAGTTTTTTGCTCATTGAGTTTATCAGCAAATTCCCCAATAGAGGCAGCATATATTTTAATTACATAGACAAGAACCCCTATTGTTGATATGGCAGAGAAGGTCTCTGCAGTTATCACATATATTTCTTTGGAAAGTAAATATAAGATAAGCCCAGTTCCGAGCACGTAGGGTCCTGTTACACCAGTTTAAGGATAAAGGAACTGGAAAAATTCCTCAGGGATCAGCCCCAAACAAACTTTTCCTCCATATTCAGGAAGAGGTGGAACAGGGGCAAGACTTGGCTGCCCTTTGTGAAAGATCCTTGTTGCCTGCAAATACCCCTGGTCCAAGGAGGGCTGCATTCTTCAGAGAGGGGGCAGCTGCGGTGGCAGCAGAAAGCACCACCCGGGACAGCATTGTCAGGTAGCGTCCACACAACAGTCCACACTGGGTCTTCACGCCCCAGTGACCGCGACAGGAGATTCTGTCAGGGGCAGAAACAAGGTGGTCCCAATCTCGTTTTGATGATATTTTGAACTTGAAGCTAGTAGAGATCTCTCTTTTGTATAACTTAGCTCAGCCTTGAAAAATTATACCAGCAATAATAGCATCATCATTTTACAATGAAAGTCAAATTGGAATGTGAATAAAAGTGCCACTGGCCAAGGGCCCCTATGCACTAATTATGTCTTATTTGAAAATCTGACCCAAGTATCTGACAATCAAAGAGGATATCTTTCATCTTGCCATTATTTTTCACAGTTATGCCATCTGGCTCATATAACCAGAAGAAAACTTGGCACCTATATCCAATGAGAATGACTGTCAGTTCTCAAAACATCTTATTTTCTCTGCCTGAGAATAAGTGACAACTGATCTCAATGTATAAGTACTTATGTAAAACAAGGGACTTGGGGTGAGGGGATTTTTTTTTAAGAAAATAGGGTTGTTGGGGCTTCCCTTGTGGCGCAGTGGTTGAGAGTCCGCCTGCCGATGCAGGGGACATGGGTTCGTGCCCCGGTCCGGGAAGATCCCACATGCCGTGGAGCGGCTGGGCCCTTGAGCCATGGCCGCTGAGCCTGCGCGTCTGGAGCCTGTGCTCCGCAACGGGAGAGGCCACAACAGTGAGAGGTCCGCGTACTGCAAAAAAAAAAAAAAATAGAAAATAGGGTTGGAAGAGCATTTTGGTGTCAACAGATATCTCTAACTATGTTCTAGCAGTATAACCTAATTTATATTTCTCTGTGTTTGTCTCTGAATTTTCAGTTCGGTTTAACAAACACTTTTTGAGCACCTGCTATATGAAATGGAATGAGCCAAGCACTAAATGAATATACCAAGTTGTATTAGTCAGCGAAATGGCTCTAGCTCTGTAAGAAAGAAAACATTGGATTTCAGTGGCTTAATCCCATGGAAGTTAATTTTACCCTCGCTTAATAACTCATTGATGCTGCTTTAGGTCAGCAGGCAACTTTCTTCCACCTGATGATCCAGGGATTTGGGTTTCACCTATCTTGAGTTCCTGCTATGCTCTAGGGTACCAAAATCTTTGGCTTCAAGCTGCCTAAGAGGAGGAAGAGTGAAGAAGGCAGGCACACTTCTTTTTTTTTTAATTCTTTTCTAAAAGTTCTTTTCCATTATGGTTTATCGTAGGATACTGAATACAGTTCTCTGTGCTATACAGTAGGACCTTGTTGTTATCCATTGTATATATGTAAAAGCTTACACCTCTTAACCCCAACCTCCCACTCCATCCCTCCTCCAACCCCTCCCCCTTGGCAACCAGCAGTCTGTTCTCTGTGTCCGTGATTCTGTTTCTGTTTCATAGATAGGTTCATTTGTGTCATATTTTAGATTCCACATATAAGTGATATCATATAGTATTTGTCTTTCTCTTTCTGACTTACTTCACTTAGTATGATAATCTCTTGTTGCATGCATGTTGCTGCAAATGGCATTATTTTGTTCTTTTTTATGGCTATTCCATTGTGTGTATATATATATATATGTACCACATCTTCTTTATCCATTCATCTGTCCATGGATGTTTAGGTTGTTTCTTTGTCTTGACTATTGTGAATAGTGCTGCTGTGAACATAAGGGTGCATGCATCTTTTTGAATTATACCTCTATTTTTAGTTTTCTGAGGAACCTCCATACTGTTTTCCATAGTGGCTGCACCAACTTACATTCCCACCAACAGTGTAGGGAGATTCACTTTTCCCCACGCCCTCTCCAGCATTTGTCATCTGTAGACTTTTTTGATGATGGCCATTCTGACCAGTGTGAGGTGGTACCTCACTGTAGCTTTGATTTGCATTTCTCTGATAGTTAGTGACGTTAAGCATCTTTTCACGCAGGCACACTTAAAACTCCCAGCCCAGAAGTGACACCTGTCACTTCCACTTACATTCAACCAGTAAGAACAAGTCATTCAGGCACCCCTGGCTGTACAATACTGACCACTGTAGTCCCTGGTTGGGTAGCCACTTTCCTGCAACAAGTTTACACTCAAGAAGGAAGGGAACAAGTTAAAGGTCTCCGTCATTCAGATTGTGTAAGATGTAGCTTCTTCTACCTTCAAAGAACCTTCCTCGGAGTAGAGAAAAAGGTCGACAAGGGAAATATCGTGGAGGTGACGTTTGAGAAGATGATTCTTGATTGACAGACAGAACTGCCAGATAGCGTTGGCAGGAGGGGCATTCTAGATGGAGCGACTGACACTAACAAAGCATGGAGGTGGGGAGAGAATGTTGAGTAACTAGTTTTCCTGGAACAAAGCTTAGCAAAGGAGAGAGATAAGCTTAAAATGTTGGTTAGGTCAACGTTATGTCAGGCCTTGAATGTTGGGAGAAAGAGTTTGAATTCTGTGCTTCCATTATCATGATTATCATGCATTTTTAACACAAGGGCCCCAGAACAATGGTAGCATTAATCCCTGATGAATAACAGTCACAGTCCAGACAATACATTCAGTATGAAGGGATTTCGTTTTTTCAGATGGTAACGCTAATGACAGCATTGTATTGCATTCACAGGCTGTAATAGATTCCAACATTTTGCATTTGTTTCCACGTGTCTTGGTGTTTACGAAATACAATCCAAACATTTCCACTTCACTCTTACTCCTTCTCCCAGGCTTATCTTACATAGTTATCTAGAGTTGCCAGGGGTAGCCTTACACACTGATAGCACACACTGGCCGTGCCTCCCCTCAGGTATGGCAGAGGACCTTCCCAGGGCTGTGAACTCCGAACACCAAACACTGCACGTTCCAAAGATGTGACTGCCCCTCCCCTCCCACCAATGGCTCAGTTACAATATTAAGGTCAACAGTGGTGTGTAATTTATACTGAACATTTAATGGGCATAAATGTCTGTTTTTAAAAATTCAGGTGCAAAGAGACGGGAGGGGCACATACAACAGCATAGGGGAGCCTTAGGAAAGTAGTAACTGGACTAGAAATTAAACGTTTTCTGAAAGTGTTTAGGTTTCTGACTCTAGCGTTCCGTGAATTGTGACTCTGATGTACAGCCCTCCAAATCAACAGTGGCTTCAAAATATACCCAAGTTGAACATTTAAAAAATTCTGATTGCAGGTAGGATCTGACTGTCTGCATTGTGCTGCATATATCAGTGTATTTGTTGTCTTCCCTCTTTGAAATAGGGTAGGAAGGAAAGAGACGGATTAACAAATAGGTTACAGAGAGATGCTGCCTTCGTCTCTCCCACGGAAGTCTTATTTGAGGCTGTTTGACCTGCCTTCCCAGGTACTTTCTAGTTCTTTCAATTCCATTTAATATAATGCAGTTTTGCAAACAGGTTTTAAGCCACCGTTATCTTGGTTTAAAATAGTCTAAATAAGTAAGATATGAACTAGAGTTTAGTTGTATAGAGCTCTTAATATTATGTACTTAATCTTTTTTGCTTCATAAAATGAGACAGTTATAAGCAATTGTTTTCACAGCCATCAATATTTTTAAAATTCACATTCATAACCATTTTCCCCCACTATAAAATTAGCCACAAAATTTAAAAGATAATATTAGAAGTTGGTGAGGATACTGTGAGACGAACATTGTCATTCACTGATGCTGTTAATTTAAATAAGAACAAACTTTCTGGAAAGTAATTTGGCACAAATGTATCAAGGGCTGAAAATGTCTGTTCCATTTGTCTCTATTATATACACATTCATAAACAGCAAAAAGACACTCTCCCCTCAAATAAAACAAAACCCAGAAAACCCAAAGTGTTAATGGTGGTTATCTCTTGGTGATAGGATAATAGGTAGTTTTACTTTGGAATTATATATATATTTTAAATGTCTCCCCAGTGAAAAAAAATATTTTTTTTTTATGCTTTTTTTATTTTTATTTTTTTTTGCGGTACGCGGGCCTCTCACTGTCGTGGCCTCTCCCGTTGCAGAGCACAGGCTCCGGACGCGCAGGCCCAGCGGCCGGCCATGGCCCATGGGCCCAGCCGCTCCGCAGCATGTGGGATCCTCCCGGACAGGGGCCCGAACCCGTGTCCCCTGCATCGGCAGGCAGACTCTCAACCACTGCGCCACCAGGGAAACCCCAAAAATATTATTTTTATGATTATGGTAAAAATCCTTTCCATCATTTAAGAATATTTATAAAGAATTTTAATAAAATCAGAAGCTATTCATAATATTCAGTGAGAATACCATATTTTATAAAGAATATAATATCAACTAATCCTATATGTACGTGTGCATATATATACAAATATATAACCATTCGCCAAATAAATACATCTGTTTTCTAAGGCCTAAAATGAGATACAAGTGAACTAAGTCTAAAACCATGTTTATTAATCTGTTAGGATTGTTGGAATATGAATCATGGATTATTTTTAATTAATTTTATTAGTTTTCTGAGCTTGTATTGCTTTCATATTCAGAAAAAAATACTCAAAAATCAAACAGAAAAAAACCTTTACAGAGAATGATTATATCACTCTATTCACTGTATGGTTTATGAATCACGTCAAGTTGTCAGCTTCCTCATTTGTAAATTAAGGAGATTAGACTCGGTGTTTTCTAAGATATCTGCAGGGCCTAAAAGACTCAGTCTATGAAGTATACTGCCCCAATACCTAACATGAAAGCAATGGACCGCGTCTATTGTAAATCTGAAAGGACTCCGACCTTGGGTGTCATGATATAATAATCAGAGCACAGCCTTAGCATTAAAGAAACTTGATTACAATCCTGGTTGGGTCTCATTTTCCTCACTTGAAAAGTGGGGATAATAACAAAGTCCCCAAAGGATTGAAAAGGGGTTGAAATGTGTGAAATGTGGTAACAAATCTGAAGGCCTTCGCATGTTGGCTAGCATGGAGTAGGTGCTTCCTAAATGATAGTTTTCTCAATAATCCGAGACCTGATCAGTATATTTGCCAGATGGCACGGGACTCCCTGGATCTAAACTCCCATTTTGAGCCCTGCAGCTGGAAGTGGAGGGTGACCTTTGTGAGGACTAAGCCATTTCAGCTTGGGGAAGTTGAGACGGGGGTACAGGTGGGACCTGAGTGCACAGCCCGGGTGACCAGGTCTTTGGGGTTCTCTAGTCCTGGGCGAGGAAAACTGGGCAGCACAGGGCACAGAGGCAAAGCCTGGCCCTGTGTTTCCCTTTGCTCCTGCTTGCTCACCTGCCCACCAGTCTTTCTTCCTCCTCCCCTCCCTTCCTTCAGAAAAAATGTAACATTATAGATTCCGTGGCAGTCTCCATGCTTGGCACCAGAGCTTGAATATTAAGTAAGATTGGTGCTGACCTTAAGGAGCTTATCATCTCATCTGGGAGCAGAAAATAATAAAAAAATCGCCAGCCCACATGATCAGCCCTGAACACAGGGTAGACTGATGGTGACAACAGAAGCGGGCTGGTTTCTAGCAGGCTTTGCCTGAGGCCTCTGAGCTCCACTTCAGCCTGAGCAGCACCTAGGGTTTCAACATGGCACCAAAATCCAAGCAGCCTTCTAATTGGTCTTATACATTCCATGATAGACCACGATAACAAAATCTATCTTTGTGGCAGGAAAGAATTTCAAAAATTCTTTGACAGAATTTACATTGCAGAGACATTCTTTGGAAATGCTATGTGGACTATTATTCTGTCACAATGGTCCGTATCAATGACATTTTAAAAAGTATGCTCATGGGCTTCCCTGGTGGCACAGTGGTTGAGAGTCCACCTGCCGATGCAGGGGACGCGGGTTCGTGTCCCGGTCTGGGAAGATCCCACATGCCGCGGAGCGGCTGGGCCCGTGAGCCATGGCCGCTGAGCCTGCGCGTCCGGAGCCTGTGCTCCGCAATGGGAGAGGCCACAGCAGTCAGAGGCCCGCGTACCGCAAAAAAAAAAAAAAAAGTATACTCACCTGTTAACTAGATTGGTTTCCATTTCTGGATATATTCCAGAATGCCTCAGATAAAATTCTTGTGTATAATTACTGCTGACCTTATCAAGTATGATAGGTTTAGTCACTCCATGGGAAGTGCAAAGAGAAAATACAACAGACATCAACAAAAAGCCTTTGCTATGAAGAGTATTCACTGCTTTTAGTATCTGTTTAGTAGTGGAAATGTTTTATTAGATCCACCAATAAAAATTTGGAAGGGATAGTGGGTGGGCTACAGGACATGGTGAGAGAAGACTTCTCAAAGGTAATTCCCCCTAGGTAATTTTTCTTTCTGACAGAAGTAGATTTTGCTCCAGCGGTCAAAATGTGTTTGGGGTAGAGAGGGGGGCACCCCATCAGGAACTACACGTGGAGATATCAATAGCCCGGCTCCTCCAGTAAAGAACTTCTGGGAACCAAGCTTGCCAATGAGAAGTGTGTGAGGTAAGGAGAGGACGGAAATGAGGCTTATGACCAGATCAGGAAGGGTGTAGACCATGCTTAAGAATTAGGAACAGCAACTTGACAACAGAAAAACAAAACAAACAAAAAAAACAGGTTAAAAACAAAGGACTTGACATTTCTCCAAAAAAGATGTACAAATGGCCAACAAACATGAAAAGATGCTCAATTTCACTAATCACCAGGGGATGGCCACTGTAAAATAATAATAATAATACAATAGTCTCTGCCAGCATCACTACTCTTGCACTTTGGGGCCATTATTAAGTAAAATAAAGGTTACTTGAGCACAGACACTGAGATATCATGACAGATGAGCTGATAACCAAGACGGCTGCTAAGTGACGAAGGGGTGGATTCGCTGGACAAAGGGAGGATACACATCCTGTGTGGGTTGGAGTGTGATGGCTCGAGATTTCATCACGCTACTCAGAATGGCCCACAATCTAAAACTTATTTATTTCTAGAATTTTTCCATGTAATATTTTTGGACCACAGCTAACTGAAACCACAGAAAGTGAAACCACAGATAAGGGGTGGGGGGACTAATGCAATAAGTATCAGCGAAGATGTGGAAAAATTAGAACCCTTGTGCACTGTTGGGAATGTGAAATAGTATAGCCACTATGGAAGACAGTATGGAAGTTTCTCAAGAATAGAATCATCCTGTGATCCAGTAATCCCACTTCTTGGTGTTTATCCAAAAGAATAGAAAGCAGGATCTCGAAGAGGTATTTGTACACTTTTGCTCAAAGCAGCATTATTCACAATAGCCAAGAGATGGCAGCAACCCAAATGCCCATCAATGGATGAATGGATGAACAAAATGTGGTGATATATACATGCAGTGGAATATTATTCAGTCTTAAAAAGGAAGTCCTGTCA
The DNA here is from genome assembly GCF_003031525.2 of Neophocaena asiaeorientalis asiaeorientalis. NCBI lineage: Eukaryota > Metazoa > Chordata > Mammalia > Artiodactyla > Phocoenidae > Neophocaena > Neophocaena asiaeorientalis. The sequence continues at coordinate 4,551,664 of NW_020172591.1, forward strand.
CCTGCTACAGCATGGATGAACCGTGAGGACATTATGCTAAGTGAAATAAGCCCGTCACAAGAGGACAGATGCTGCATGATTCCACTTGCATGAGGTATCTAAAGTTGCTAACTCATAGACACAAAGTAGAATAGTGATTATCAAGGACTGGGGGCAGGGGAAATGGGGAGCTGTTCAATGGGTATAGGGTTTCAGTTCTGCAAGATGAAAAACTTCAAGAGATCCATTGCACAACAATGTGCTTATAGTTAATTAACACTCCAGTGGTAAATTTTATGTTATTTTTATTTAATTAATAAAACTTTATTATAAAGGAATATCACACGAAGTGGGGTGTAATAAAAAAAGAAAACCTGGAAATTTTCCCAAAAGACTGGTAATTGTGAGTTCAGACATGTGATTAAAAGCTGCATTTGAAAATTCATAAAACTCTTCCTGACTAATTTCAAATAACTTATTGACACATCCAAGGCAAACAATAACTATGATTTGCCACTTTTAAGCCACAATAAAAAAAAAAAAAAAAAAGGAAAGAAAGAAAGAATTGGGAAGTCTCTTGAAGGCAATGGGCCATTCCCTGAAGCATTTTAAAGCTGGGAGGGACAAGCCACACTTGCATTTGTCATAGCAACCTCTTGGGAATGTGTTTGATGGATTGGTCATGGAACGGGCTGGAGCCTGGAGAGACCAGCTGAGGGCCTGCCATGTTCCAGATATGGGTTAATGATAGTGTGACCAGCTCAGAGAGAAACAGGAAGGAGATGTGACAGCACACAGGAATGCAGGTGTGGCTGGGAACCGCTGTTGTCGTTCCTGAGGTGTGTAACCTTCAACACTGTTCACCTGGGCAATTCTGGGTATTGTCCAGCTGGGTGTGTTGTTAATATTGCCTGGAGAGATCATCTGATTCAAGAGGGCTCCCCGTCAGAAATCACATTAACTCCTTGTGATTGTCGTTCTGTATGACTGGGACAAGGGTCCTTAGTGTGTGTGTCTTTTTTTTTTCTTCTTTTTCCTTTCTTTTTTTTTAACAGTAACATTAATTGATTCACTTGAATACTGTCATTCATATTCAAAGTTGCAATTTTCCTAAAGCCAATTAGAGAGAGTCCTGATTCAGGCAGTAATCTCTAGAAATTCAGCAACTTTCCATTGATCTTTCTGTTATCTCCATTCTATGGAATTTCCCAGCAATGATATCATTCTCCAGAAATGTATCCTAGGTGAAACCTGTTTGAATCTCCACATTTGAGGAAAACCGTTTCAGTGAATGCAATGGTTCCTTTGTGCAAATACATGTGACTTCTGGAGAGAAGTGTGTCACACACAACAAGCGGGTGAGAAGGACAAGGTCACCTTGCAATTCAGGTGCTGGGGGTCAGATAGGGTACTTTCAAGTAAGGGACTGTGTCAGGCATACCACGCTCTTGGCATAATTCAAATTTTGACTCAAAATAACATAGTTCTCCATATCACTGGCTTTTGGGATTACTTATGGACATCACTGAATGCCAAAGGCCAAGAATAATTTCTTCTAAATTAATCATGAATGACCTTTGGTAAAATAATGCTGCTTGTTAAAATCATCTTTAATATTACAAGTTACAAATCATCAAATCCCTAGTGTTTGTCCTTTGATATTTCATTTACCATTTCCAAGCTTGGATAAGTTATAATTCCTCTAAAGATATCATAACTGTTCGTTTCTGTTTTCTGCTACTTTGGTATGACTTGATTTATATGTTTAATTGTTAAATCTATCTAAAAACTTTTCTGTATAAGGTAAATTAAATTATTTTTCAATATTGCTAGCATCAAGAAATAAATCCAGAAGGGGTTTTACTTTTCCATAAAGCAGACAATTTGCATGTTTTGTAAAGTGCTTAGCACAGTGTAAATGTGAGGTAATCTAAGCCAGAGGAAACAATTTTTTTCACTCCACCTCTCCCCTGGAAAATATTTGAAGTGCAGTAGTCACATATCTAATTTTCTTTGAAGGTACTTTTGGAGAGAATCCAGGAAAAACACCCTTTGTGTAACAGCTGAATGTTTCATCTGAAAACTTGGTCCACTTAAAAACAAATTAACTACCATGCATGTTTAAGTGTCTATGTTAGTTACTGTGGTACAAATTATATTCAAGAGAAGTTTCCTGCTGAGAAAAACCATGAAGTACATAAGATGAATGACTTCACTGGGATTATTCTCTTCAGGAGCTAGAAAATAACTACTTAGAAAGATTATACATGAGGGTAATTGCTGTTGAATGGAGAAAAACTGAGGAAAATAATTATAAGGGTGAGAAGATATTTCCTAACCATCTGCCATTTAAAAATAAGAAACAAAAAAGAAGACATAGTATGTTTTTCAGAAAGACTTGGAATTGATGCCAAAAGGCGATACACTAGTGGGATACACACAAAAGAACTTTCCACGAAGAAATCTGAGATTACTATGTGTAAAAGGTCTTTGCAGAGCCATCACTATAACATTCAATCACCTTTATTTGACATCTTTCCATAGCTGAGGTGGAAGAACACACCCAACTGAGATGTCAGTCATTGGAAGCAGGAGGTCCCAGTAGAAAGATATTTCCTCCCACCAGGGGGAAAAAAAACAGGTGGCCATAGAGAAAAGCAATCTTTTAATCTCCTGTTCAGTGCATTGAAGAAATATTAGTAAGCTAATAAAGGCCTAAGTTTCTGAGCATGTCTGTAGACTTTATTCAGATAGCATCTCATTGATGTTCTCTTCTGTTGGAGTCACCATATTAGCCCCCGCAACATGCCTGTCAGAGTTCTCCAGCCCTGCCTCGGAGGAGCTCATGATCTGGATGCAGAGGAAGGAGCAGCCCCGTGAATTATTCAGTGTGACTGGTTTGCTGTTGTTCAACAATGTAGGAGTTAATAACCAGACAAGACGACAGTACAAGAGATGTGAGGCAGTATGTGATTAAGGGCACAGCTGGAAGTTATCTCCCTCTCCTCTAAACTTGCAGAGCACTTTATCTGTGCCTCTTATGGCACCTCCTCTTTTATCTCTGATGTTACTGTTGTTCCTCAATTATCCCCCTACTCCAGAGAGAACAACTGGTGGGCAAGCTCCGGGGCTGATTCTTCTTTGATCCCCAGCACAGAGCCTAGCCTAGGCCTGCCTAGCATTGCTGCAGGCAAACATTTGTTATCTGAATAAAAGGAGAGACACAGACAATAAGTTTGGGTGTGAAAGGGAGGGAGGGGCATGGGTTTGTGTGAAGATTCTCACGCTGGACAAAAATAGGTTTAAAACAAACAATAAATGTCTGAAGCGGACATAGTTTTCACCTGTGTAGCGCCCAGTCATCTTTTTTTGTAGTAAGGACTACATGATTTTCTTTTGGGGAACTACAACTCCCCTCTTGCATGTCCCCTTGGCCTAGACAGTCACACTCTCATGGAGACAGAACTCAGGCAGAACAAGGACAAAATTGCCAGTGATTCATCCCAGTGGATTCATCCCAGTGGTAGCCCGACTGGGGTAATGGAGATTATCCATTTGGTTGGCCATCCTTTGGCAGATTAAAGATGGCTACCCATTCTTGGTCACGCCTCCCTTCCAATTAGGAATTTGGGAATAACACATACACACTACTATAGACAAAATAGATAAACAACAAGAACCTACTGTACAGCACAGGGAACTATACTCAATATTTTGTAATAACCTAAATGGGGAAAGAACCTGAAAAAGAATATATGTGTGAACTTGAAAAAGAATGTACCGAATCACTTTGCTGTACATCTGAAACGAACACAATGTTGTAAATCAACTATACTTCAATTTTAAATTAATTAATTTAAAAAAGAAGTGGAGTCTATGACCCTTCCTTTCAGTCTGGGTAGGTTCTGCAACTGCCTTGATCAACAGAGTGAAGGAGGGTGACTGTGCCAGTTTCAGTGCACAGCTCTTCATAGACTGGCCTCTTCCACTTCTTGTCTCTTGGAGCCCTGAGACACAATTTAAGTCAACTACCCTGAGGCCACCATGCTGTAAGGAAGCCAAAGCTAGCCACGTGGAAAGGTCCTGTGGAGAAACACATACCCAACTAACACCCAGCATTTCCAGCCATCCTGACCCTATGAATGTGTTTGTAAAATGAGGATAGGCCAAAATGTTTTTAAATATTGTCTTTTAAAAAAATTCTTTCTACAGCAAGTTCTGATTTAAATTACTTAGCTCTCCTTTGCAATCTTACTTTTCTGTGTGGTCTCCATCAGTTTTTTTTTTGTTGTTGGGTTTTTTACCCCTGCAGAACTAGGATTGCTGTCTTTTTAGACAGGGAGTCTGTTTGAAGGGATTCTGTACTCTTCCCATAACTAAAATCCTTTTAGGGTCCTTTGACTTGCTGCTTTGTCCTAAATTATTGGAGCTATTCAACTTTCACATTTCATCCCAAGGGGGGCTGTAGTTACCCTCATCTACAATGGCACAATATGAGTTCAAAGATGCTCTGTCTTCCATGTGAGTGTGTTCTGTCTCCCCTCTCCCCTCTCCCTTCCCAGTTCAGAAGTGAGCCTGGCTGTCACCTTGGAGCTGACTTTCCCTCCAAGCCAAGACCTCAACCTAGTCTACTGACATGAGAACACCGTGGGACAAAAGAAGGAACCTGTGTTTTCTTTGGGGTTCTACTGGGTGCCTCCCTGGTCCAAAAGGGAAAGAGACCAGTTTATAACAAACATATTTAACAATCTGCCAATCCGTCATCACCTAGGGAAGATGCAGGAACATTAAAGCAGTTTGTGTAAAGGTTATTATTAAAGTAATAGAAACACAAAGAAAAATTAGAGAATAAGAATAATAGAAAGAAAAATCACCTATGGTCTCACCATCGAAAAAATAATCAGGTTTAACATTTTGATGTAGTTCCTGCAAAGCTTTTTTCTTACAAATTCTAGCAATCATAGTGAATAATTTTGAATTTTGGTCTTTTCACTTGACATGCTCTGGCAAGCATTTTCCCCTGTTACCTATCCTTTGTAATGACTACAAGATTTTTCAAGAGAATATATCATAATTTGGGGAACTATTTTCTTAATAACTGTACATTTAATTTGTTTTCAATCATTTTTTATAAATAACATGCTATGAACATCATTGTACATAAAGTTTTTCATATACTTAGGATCATATCCATATGCTAGATCCTTAGAAATGGAATTACTGAGTCAAAAAACATGGAAAATTTTATGATTTTTGATGGATATTATTAAATTGATTTCCAAAATGTTTTAAACAATTTAGACTGCCACCCCAAATGTAGGGGAAGGAATGTGTTGTTATCTCCTTACCAACCATGGGTACAATCAGGTTTTTAAATCTTAAATTGGTAAGCACGGTATTTCACAATTTTGACTCTACTCAGAATGAATGTTCTTCCATTTGTAAAGTACTTGTTTTTTCTTTATGTTGGATGTCATTCAATGTCTTTTGTGTACTTACATATTAACATTTTAGTGTTTTTCTTATCTTTCATTCTGGGCTTTTTATATAAAGTGACATTAATTGGCTGTTATCTTTGTTGGAAATATATTTTTTCAGGTGGTTCAAATTCTAAAAAATATTATTAGTATATTGCAAACATAAAGAAACATTTAGAGAATAATATAGCAAACACTCATGAACCTACATCCAGCTTTATCAAATAATGTTTTGCCATAATTTCAAAATTTTTTCAAGAAGAAAATGTTACAAATTACAAGAAATATATATAATCTGAATGATACTGATTGCTTGAAATTTGGTGAGACTTACTTTGTGACCTCGTATGGTATCAGTTTTTATCATTGTTTTATGTGTTTGTGAAAAGAAAAAACATTGTTACAACTTGCAGGATTCTCTGTATCTCTATTAGATCAAACTAGTTAGTTTTTGGGGTTTTGTTTGTTTGTTTTTTAATATTTATTTATATATTTATTTGGCTGTATCCGGTGTTAGTTGCAGCATGCGGGATCTTTCCTTGTGGTGCACAGGCTTCTCTCTACTTGCGGCACACAAGCTCTGTAGTTGTGGTGAGCAGGCTCTGGAGCGCTCAGACTTAGTTGGTCCGCGGCTTGTGGGATCTTAGTTCCCCGACCAGGGATCAAACCCGCGTCTCCTGCATTGGAAGGCAGATTCTTAACCACTGGACCACCAGGGAAGCCCCCAAACTACTTAATCTTACTTTCTAAATATTCTATATCTTTCTTAAAGTTTTTCTGTCTTCTTGATCTAATAGTTTCTAATAAAGGTGTTAAAAATTTCTCACCATGATTTTGAATTTGTAAGTATCTCCTTGTCATTCTGTCAGTTTTTGCCTCATATACTTTGTAACTGTGTTGTTGGGTACATACGAATTCATGATTGTATATGATTCTTCCCTTGATTATTATGTAGCATCTCGTGTTATCTAAGTTTTTTGCTTTACATTATATTTTGTCTAATACAATAACAACTACACTGGCTTTTGGGGAGGGTATTACCTCTGTTTCTGTATTTGCCTCATACCTCTCTTTCCAAACACTCTTTCCCATCCTCTTTTCTTTTTTTTTCTTTCAAATTTCATATGGTTTTCTTTTAGGCATAAGTCAGTGGTTTTCACCTTGGCTGCACATTAGAAATTATCTGGGAAAAAAATTAAAAGAAAATAAAAATAAAAATCAACTGGGAAGTTTAAGAAAATACCTTCTGCCTATGCTCCATGCATTTTGCCTGCCCCTACAGAGAAATTAATGTGGCATTGCTTGGAGCCTGAGCATATTTTTTTTCCGTTGTGGTAAGAAACATATAACATAAAATTTACCATTCTAATCGTTTTAAAGTACACAGTGAAGTAGTGTTAAGTATGTTCACATTGTTGTGTAATGGATCTCCACTTTGCTTACACCAGTGTCATAGTGGGTAAGTATCAGCCACAGTCTGTACGTGGCTAAACTCTTGGTCTTATGCCTTGCTATTTGAAAATGGATTCATTTTGCGTCTACATTGCAAAAGTTTAGCAGTGTAGATATCTATTTTTCCCTCAGCATTTTGAAGACATTACTTCACTGGCTTCTTTGTAGCATCTAATATTTCTGATGGGAAGACTGTTGCTTAGCTGCACATAATCTGTCTTTTATCTATGATAGCTCTTAAGATTTTCTTTTGATTCTTGATGTTTTGCGCTCACCCTGTAATGATTTAACTTTGTATCCTTTTGGTTTGTAGAACACGTTTGATATAAGGATTCAACTCTTTCTCTTCATTTTCTTCTTTTGGGATCCTCACCATCTAACCTCAGTAGCCTTTAGTTATTTACCCATATTTTTCTTTCCTTTGACCATGAACTGGGTGAATTTCTCCCTCCAGTTCAGTACGCCTCTCTTCAAATACTTCCAGCCTAAAGTTCATGCTATTGATTTTTACATTTTAATGTCTATTTTTTAATTTATATTTGTTTCTTTTTCAGATCCACCTGTTTTTTGTTTCACTGTTGATTTTTTTGGCTTCATTTTTTTTGTTCTTTTTTAATGGAAGGGTTATCTTCATTGATTTCTTTGAGCATCATCAGAACATTTACTTTCCAGTTCCTTATCAAACAGTTCCAGAAAATTGATTTTATCTGAAGTGAATTCATGTTCCAACTGGAGAGGTGGGGTTCAAACTCTTTTTTGTTGTTGTTGTTAGATATTTTAATGTGGTTTTGGAATTCTATTTTGCAGAAGGCTCATTTTTAGTAGAAAGTTTTTTAGTCTTTTAATTATTTCTTCTCTTTGCCTTTCCCTCCATGTTCACCCCTTCCCAACAACGTATTTTTTTGGCACATAGCACCCACTGGAGTCCCCAGTTTAGAACTGGGTACGTAGTAGTATTTTGGTATTCCTGACTTACTTTGATATTGTGGGTATCAGTCTATGGCCATACCACCCTGAACACGCCTGATCTCGTCTGATCTGGGACGCTAAGCAGGGTCGGGTCTGGTTAGCACTTGGATGGGAGGCGTTGTAGACATCACAGATTTCTTCACTGCCTCAGGTTGTGTCTTTGAATTCCTGCTTCCCAACATCTGCACTTTTCTGTGAACCCATACCTCTCAGCAATGGGTGAGCCAACTTTTTCTATCAGTTTCATATGACTAGAGAGAGCCCTGCCAGCCCTAATCCTTGTCCTCAGTGTTCCCTGTATGAAGCTGTACCTAAGGGAGCTGAAGCCTTGGACATAGGAATGGAAGACCGGTAGGTATACAGCTACAATTCTGCTCTCTTCACTGTGGCATTTTTTGTTTGTTTCAGTTTCATGGTGGTATTTATATTTATGTTTTTTTAATTTGTTTATTGAGGTATAGTTACATTATATTAGTTTCAGGTGTACAACATAGTGATTCAAAACTTTTATAGATTATACTCCATTTAAAGTTTTTATATAATACTGGCTATATTCCTTGTGCTGTACACTATATCTTTGTACCTTATTTATTTTATACATAATAATTATACTCCTTAATCCCCTACGTCTGTCTTGCTACAAACCCTTCCCCTCTCCCCACTAGTAACCACTAGTTTGTTCTTTATAACTAGGAGTCTTTTTCTGTTTTGCTCTATATGTTTGTTTTATTTTTAGATTCCACATATCAGAGATAGCATAAAATATTTGTCTTTCTTTGTGTGACTTATTTCACTAAGCATAATACCCTCCAGGCCCATCCATGTTATTGCAAAAGGCAAAATTTCATTCTTCTTTATGGCTGAGTAGCATTCCATTGTTTATATATACCACATCTTCATTATTCATTCATCTGTTGGTGGACCTTAGGTTGCTTCCATGTCTTAGCTATTATAAATAATGCTGCTATGAACACTGGGGTGCATGTATCTTTTCAAATTAGTGTTTTTGTTTTTTTCAGATGTATACCCAGGAGTGGAATTGCTGGGTCAAATGGTAGTTCTATTTTTAGTTTTTGGAGGAACCTCCATACTCTTTTCCACAGTGGCTGTACTAATTTACATTCCCACCAACAGTGTACAGGAGTTCCCTTTTCTTCAGATCCTCGCCAAAGTTTATTTGTGGTCTTTTTGATGATAGACTTTCTGACAGGTGTGAGGTGATAGCTCATTGTGGTTTTGACTCACATTTCTCTGATGATTAGCAATGTTGAGCATCTTTTCACGTGCCTGTTGACCATCTGTATGTCTTCTTTGGAAAAATGTCTAGTCAGGTCTTCTGCCCTTTTTAAAATTGGGTTGTTTGGTTTTTTTTATATTGAGTTGTATGAGCTGTTTATATATTTTGGCTGTTAACTCCTTATCAGTCATATCATTTGCAAATATTTTCTCCCATTCAGTAGATTGCCTTTTTTAATTTTTTCAAAAGTTTTCTTTGCTGTGCAAAAAAGATTTTGAGTTTAATTAGGTCCCATTTGTTTATTTTTTGCTTTTGTTTCCTTTTTTGAACTCAATTATATCATTTTGATTTTCCCTTTTCATATCCTATTTATTATTACTGTGTTTGGGACAGGTGTGGGCGCTAAAGATGGGAGGGTTTTATCAGAGCCTGAAGCTGCTTCACCACTTGACCAGACATCAGTCGTTTACTTCTTTGGGACTTATGTGATCAAATATTACTTCATTCCTCTTTTGATTCCTCTTCATACTTCAAATGTCAAAGAACTCTCTCCTCCAGACATTGAATAAATATTCTACTTTGAAGATTTTACTATTTTATTTTAATCATTTGTTTTAAAATTCTACTTAGAACACATTTTATTATAAAGTATGGAATGAGAAACTTCTTAAAGAGCTAAAATCTTCTCAAAACCATTTATTGGAAAGTCGCTTCTTTTCTCATGATCATTTCCTAAAGTATTATATGTAAGATTTATTTCTAAACTATCTTTTCTGTTCCATTAATTTACCTCTCTAATCATCTTCCAATAGCATTCTGATTTAATTATTGCAGCTTTTATATGTTTTAGTATATCAGACAGACCTAATCCCACTGCATTATTCTTTCTTTTTACAAAATATGTTTTAATTCATGTCTCAATAAACTTTACTCCCTTTTTTTTTTTTTTTTTTTTTTGCAGTACGTGAGCCTCTCACCGCTGCGGCCCCCGAGTCGTGGAGCACAGGCTCCGGACGCGCAGGCCCAGCAGCCACGGCCCATGGGCCCAGCTGCTCTGCGGCACCAGGGAAGCCCTACTTCCTTTTTTAATTAAAAAATCACATTGGAGGGGCTTCCCTGGTGGCGCAGTGGTTGAGAGTCCGCCTGCCGATGCAGGGCACACGGGTTTGTGCCCCGGTCCGGGAGGATCCCATATGCCGCGGAGCGGCTGGGCCCGTGAGCCATGGCCGCTGAGCCTGCGCGTCCGGAGCCTGTGCTCCGCAACGGGAGAGGCCACAACAGCGAGAGGCCTGCGTACCGCAAAAAAAAAGAAAAATCACATTGGAATTTTTATTAGTATTTGCATTAAACCCACATATTAATTTGAAGAAATTTTGCAGAAGTATGCATGCATTAATTTATCATTTTTAAAATCTCCCATTAAAATGTTTTTTTCTTTTCATGTCATATTCATTTTTTAAGGTAATTCTAGTGTTTTAATTGCTTTCTTTCCCTTTTCCATTATTTTTAAAAATAGTAATTTGTGGTCCATAGGACAACTCTATCTTGTTGCTGCTTCCTATGTTGGCTGGCATTTCTATCTCTTTTTTCTTACTAGTGAACGCATTTACAGGCATGAATATAACTGATTCTGAAAGAGTTCCTTGCCCTTTTCAAAAAACTATGTTCAAGTTTTATTTGATAAGCTGTTAATAGTTTTTAGTTAAGTCGTTTTTAAGTTTTTATTCCTCATTACAAAAGCTGTAACCCTTAATTACAGGAAATTATGAAAACCCAAGAGAGGGGGAAATTTCAACTTGGAGATTATGTACAGGTTGCTTTATAGATGCCTTTTCTTTGAAGATGTACCTTGAAAAATAGATAATTTGACAGTGGGACTGGGGGAAAAGGAAAGCTAGAAGGGCAGTCTAGAGGGCAAAAATGGTTTGGAGATAAAAATCTTCAGCATGGCTCACAGGACATTGCTGGGTTCATGGAGTAAGGATGGACATAGATAAGACTGGAGGTGAGCTGGAATGAGATTTTGGAGATCTTGAATGTTAGGCTAAGGAATTTGGCATTTATATTCTGCAGGAAGTGAAAAAAATCCAAGTCCCACCTTTGTCCTTAAAAAATCTCAACTTCCGGAACACAAAATTCCTGTAAAGCTCTTTTTGTACTACAGCACATAGAAGTACAATGTTATATTTGAGAATCACTATTTGTTCATTTCCTGCAAGACATGTTTGAATGTAAAATGGGAGGAAAAGCCTTGTATTTAAGTTCCTTCCTGATTTTTTTCCCCAAAGGGAAGGGGGAAAGTTACAAATTCATCCTCAACGATTGAACACAAGCAAAACTCCACCTCTGTGCCCAAGTGTAAAGCACAATCACAGAAATGGCACAATAACTATGAAGTCAGAAAAAGTAGTATATTGCTGGGAGAGCAAATTTCTAATCAGTAAAGATTCTTTGTACTGTTATCTGAAACCTGAGAGGTCTGCAGTTTTGGCTGTTTGCCCAGTAAATTGAAAGGACTTTTTTTGTTTTTAATCTGGGGTTTAATTTTTCTTGGTCTAAGGCCCTCTCTATCACTAGTGGTGAGTCAGAAGGAATGCCTGAAATAGTCCATGTGCAGCTTTTTACGTTCATGTCTGATCTCCCTTGGATGGCCAGAACTGTTTATTGTTCACCTATTTATTTCACAAAAACCAGCAAAGTGTTCATATATTAATAGTTTGCTGAATTATATAAAAAGATTTCAACTCATCTGTCAAAAATGTGAGACAACAAATAGCATTGTGTGGATGTGTATTTTGATGTGAACTTTAGGCTGGTAGTTAGAATCATAAGTACAAAAGTAACCAAGAAGTTTTCTTATCCCTTTTCCTTGACTGGGAAGCACTGCCCAGTGAATGCTATTAGCCAATGAAGAAAGTTCTGATAAAGATATTTTTGTCAAAATAGTAATAGAAAGTAAAAACACTTACTTACAGAAAGTGGTCATCATAAACTAAAAAGACAGAATTACACATGAAATAGTGATATCCATCTTTGGGCATAAGATAGAATAACAGAAGCCCCCTCTCCAAAACTCTTAAAAGAATGAAAAATGTCAGGTAGTAAATAATGCACTAGTGGTGTGCAAACTAAGGCAGACCACAGATTCTGAAGAATATCCTGAGGTAGAATGAGAGGGTTTTCCCACTTCTCACTTCTACCCTACCCTCTGTAGACCACTGTGGCCTCTGGAGCACTCCTCAGAGGTGCCGTTTGTGTTTCTGGAAGAGCTTCTATTGTCCATACACACAGGTACCAAATCAAGAGAGCATGAGAAGCTGGGCAGAAAGAGTCCAGGAAAAATGTTGCTAAAGTTATCATTGACACCAGCCCAAATAGAATACGTAAAGACCCCTTGCCCTAGATGTGTTTGTAGGAAGTAAGTTGGTATTGCTCTAAACTAAAGAAACAGATGGGACTCTGGAACATTTCCTCCCTGGAGCTCCTGGACATGCTTTATCTTTTCATCATTGCCACATATCTCGCCTCAACCATTGTTCAGTGCTGGATTAGAAAGTAGCTTAAGACACAGTTCTTAAAGTAGATTGGTGATTGCCAGGGGCTGGGGGGTGGGGGAAATGGGGAGATGTTGGTCAAAGGATACAAACTTCCAGTTATAGGTGAATAAGTTCTGGGGAGCTAATGTCGCAGTTAGCAATATTGTATTGTGTACTTGAAAATTGCTAAGAGAGTAGATCTTAAATGTTTGCACACCAAATAAATGGTAATCATGTTAGGCGATGGATGTGTTAATTAACCTTATTATGGTAATCATTTTGCAATGTATATATATATGTATATCATATCATCATATTGTACACAAACTAACACAATGTTATATGTTAATTATATCTCAATAAAGCTAAAAAAAATGACATGGCTGTCAATTTCTTATGGTCTTGTGGAGATTCATTTATTCATTCAATGTATATGCAGCACCTGTGTGCCATGAATATATGACCAGAAGGCAGAGTGTTTGCCAAATGAGAGGTGCAGCTACTATATGCAATGGGATTTAGGAAGCTATCTTTATAAGCCGATGGCCTGGGAAGGCTTTACCAAAGGACTCATGATTTGACTGGGACTTGTGGAATGGGTAGGGTTTGAACTGGAAGAGAAGGAGAAAGTTATAGCTGGAAGTGTGGAGGCATGAGTAGGAGACCTGAGAGAACTCAAGCAAGGAAGTGAGGTTTAGGCCAGGTTGGGAATACCTGGGAGTTAAGAAATATGGGAGGAAAGGGAAAGTGTGGTAGGCAGAATAATGCATGCTGACCCCAGAGATATCTATGACCAAATATGTCAACTTACATGGCAAAAGGGACTTTGCAGATGTGAGTTACGGAACTTGAGATGGGGAGTTTATCCTGGATTATGTGGGTGGGCACAATGGAATCACAAGGGTCCTTAGATATGAGAGGAAGGCAAGAGGGTCAAAGAAGGAGATGTGACCACGGAAGCAGAGCTTGGAGGGATGGAAAGAAGGGGGCCACCAGCCGTGGACGGCAGGTAGCCTCCAGAAGCTGAAAAGGCATGGAAATTGATTCTCCCCTGGAGCCTCCAGAGGGAATACAGTCCTGCCAACACCTTGATCTTAGCCCAGTGAGACCCATGTTAGACTCCTAACCTTCACAACTGTAAGCTATCACAGTGTGTTGTTTCAGACCACTGTGTGTGGTAATTTGTTACAGCAATGACAGGAAACTAATACAAAAGAAAAGTAACGTTAAAGAATTAATGTAAAGCACTTCATATTAATCCTTTAAAAAATATTCACAGGGGCTTCCCTGGTGGCGCAGTGGTTGGGAGTCCACCTGGCGATGCAGGGGACACGGGTTCGTGCCCCGGTCTGGGAAGATCCCACATACCGTGGAGCGAACTACTCTTACAGCCATTTTACCAGGAAGAAAGTGAGGCTTGGAGAGGTTGTGAAATTGCCCATGGCCTCACAAATAGTAAACTGTAACTTCTCCCTGTAGTGGATCCTGAGTGGGGAAAGGGAGTTTGTCCAGAGGTAGGGCAAAAAGAAGTGAGGGGGGAAAAGTGCCAAAGAGAGAGAGAAGGACAAAGAAAAGTGTGTGTATGTGTGTGTGTGTGTGTGTGTGTGTGTGTGGTGAGGGGGAGAGAATAAAGATA
>NW_020172591.1:4566060-4645945 GCF_003031525.2 Neophocaena asiaeorientalis asiaeorientalis
CAATAAAGATAAACTTTGTTTACTTCTATCAATACTTCGGCTACGATGTCCGGGCTCAGTTGAGTCCCCACCTTGGTTGTTTTTAATGAAGGGGCCAGTCAAACGTTTTTCCCATTGATTTGATCTAATCACTTTTCTTTCCAAATGTTAAAATTTGAATTTCCATTTCTTTTAAATAAATCTGTAGAATAATTTAAAACGAAAATTCTTTTTTCACTGTGGATATCCTGCACCATGTTAAAAATGGATCATTAAAACAAAAATTTTATGCTATGTGACTTATATCTCAATTTTTAAAAAATTTAGACTATGGGGCTTCCCTGGTGGCGCAGTGGTTGAGAGTCCGCCTGCCGATGCAGGGGACACGGGTTCGTGCCCCGGTGTGGGAGGATCCCACATGCCGCGGAGCGGCTGGGCCCGTGAGCCATGGCCACTGAGCCTGCGCGTCCGGAGCCTGTTGCTCCGCAACGGGAGAGGCCACAACAGTGAGAGGCCCGCGTACCGCAAAAAAAAAAAAAAAAAAAATTTAGACTATGTAGTTAAGATCCCTAGAAGGAATTAAAGTAAATGTTAAAATTTAACCTAAGGTCAAAGCTAGAGTCACTTTTTAACCGAAGGCTACCTCCTACACAGCATGTCAAGTGAAAATTATCCTGGAAAAGGTGTTGAATTGCCCAGAGTACAGCAATAATCAGGATTAGTCTAGTCTTCACCCTTTCTCAGTGAATTCAGTGCAGCCAGTTCTTCCTACAGCATTGGAGTCCATCACCGTTTCTATTGTTAGGCAACAGATGAGGTTGTTGGGCTTGCATTTCAGCTCTAGGTTGTAGGAAAAATACAATTTGAATGTGCACAGATGACTTGGCAGAAATTAAAGACATATATGTGCAATTTCTCTGTATGATTCAATTCTACTATCTACTTCATACGATTTCATCTAATCCCTTTCCTCACTTCTATTTACTTTATAATTAAATTCTACTATCTAGTCCTAGTGAACCATAACGTTCCTTCTGTACATAATACATGCCCCTGCAAAAACACAAAATCATAGTTCTTCCACATAGATATACATAACCTTAACATTTTAATATATTTCTTTATAATCATTTTTCCATATTTTAAAACGCACTTGAGATCATCATGTACAAATTGTTACACATTTTCAATGTTTTTAGTTTCCTGATATTATAGCTATTGCTGCAGTGGACATATATGAACACACTTCTTGGCCTCTCTGACTGTACTTGTTCATTTTTTAAAATTTTGAAAGAACAGGTTTAAATTTTGAAACAATTACAGAAAAGTTGAAAGTACAATTCAAAGAATTTTATTTTCTTTAGTCATTTGAGAGTAAGTTATCAATGCCACATCACCCCTGAATATTTCTCTGTGTGCTTTCCTCAAATAACACTCTCCCACTTAACCATAGAATAACAACCCGAATCCAGAACTTAACATTGATACACTACTACCATCTAATAATTTATAGTCTCCATTCAAGTTTGGCCAATTGTTCCAATAATTCCTTTATAGCAAAAGCATCCAATTCAGAGTCAGGTATTATATGCAGTTGTCATGTCTCTGTATAGTTTTCCTATATATTGGAACATTGGTTCAGTCTTTTCTTGATCTCATGGTCTTGACACTCTGGAAGAGTACAGGCCTGTTATTTTTTTATTTTATCAATTTGGGTTTAATTTATATTTCCTCATGATTAAGCCGAAATTTATTATGAATATTTGGCAAGAAAAACAGAACTAATGCTGAGTTTTCCTCTTTGCAGTCTACCAGGTCATATGTGATTTACATTTGTCCCATTACTGATGATGTTCACTTCGACCATTTGATCAAGGTGGTGTCTGCCAGGCTTCTTCACTGTAAAATTATTCTTTTCCCCTTTGTAATTAATAAATACTTTGTGGGGAGGTACTTTGGAACTATGAAAATATTCTGTTTCTCATCAAACTTTGAACTTACTCATTCATTTAGATCAGTATGGACTCATAGATTCATGTTTTATCCATGGATTATAATCCATTGTTATCATTATTTATGTCCACGTTCAGTTTGTCCCCGATTTGGCAACTGGGAGCCTGTTCAAGTTGGCTTCTGTGTCCTTTTGACATGTCTTCTTTATTTTTTGAAAACCTCTTTGTTTTCTGGTACAACAAAATATTCTAGGATTGCCTTGTACTTTTCTTGCACCGGCCCTGGAATCAGCCACTTCTCCAAGGAAACTTGATTCCCTTTAGTGGAAAATGGTATTTAGAAGCCAAGACCTGGGTGCTAGATGTATTCATTGCTATTGGGATGTTGCTGGCCAGTAGACAGCATACAGGTATACACACAGGCAGACGTTTCCATCTAGAATTATTTCTCTAGTTATATATTAAAAAGTATAAGTTCACACTGACACACCTAATTCCAACCCAATATCTTTTTATATTGTTCTCCATTAGGAAAAAACAGGCTTCTATTATCTTTCAAACATTTGCTTATTTGATCAATTTTCTATATATAACTATAAGTGGATTGAATGGTGGTCCCCAAAATTATATGTCCACATCCTAGCCCCTGGAACCTATGAATGTGACCTTACTTGAAAAAGGGGTCTTTGCAGATGTAATTAAGATCTTAAGGTGGGATCATCTTGGATTATCTGGATGGAACTTAAATCCAATGGCAGGTGTCTTTATGAAAAACACACACAGAGAAGAGAGACACACAGGGAGAAGAGGGGAAGGCCATACAAGGACAGAGGCAGAGATTGGACTTCTGCAGCCACAAGCCATCTGACACTGGAAGGATTCTCCCCTAGAGCCTTTGGAGCTAGCACCGCCCTGCAGACACCCTGATTTTCTAAGAACCTCACGCCTCCTCTGCTGCCCCATCTCCCGTGCTAGTGCCCCCTTTCTCTGCTTCAGGTCTGACTCCCCAGCTCAAGCCACTTCCCACCTTCATGGATGCCCTTCTCACCCACTGGAACTCCACACCCAACAGCAGGCCACCCTCCGTGTGGAAGCCCTCCTCGTAATGTTGTCAGATAAAATACAGGATGTCCAGTTAAATTTGAATTTCAGATAAACTACAAACAATTCATGCAAGATTTGAGACATATTTATACTAAAAAATTATTCATTGTTTATCTGAAATTCAAATTTAATAGGGTGTCAAGTTTTGTTTTATTGGCTTTTTTTTCCCTTGGCTAAATCTGGCAACCCTACCTCCTTACCCTAAGACCTCCACCTCCATGGAATGGCCTCTGTATTCCACTGGGGCTGTGGATTTGCACAGGGCTGCCTCTCTGATGGGCACCCTTTCCTCTCTGCTCCGACTCTGGTGCCCCATGCTGGGCCATCATGGCTCCCCACACTCCACCCCTACTACCACAGACACATGCCTTGCTTTGTCCCACCTAATAGCTTTAGGACTGAATTGTTTAGGAAAAGAAGAGAAAGGAAGGGAAGGGAATGGAATAGAAGAGGAAGAGAAGTCTGATTATACTTTTCAGTCTGCTTCATATTCTCCCTATAACAGAATACTTTTTATGTGAAGAAATGGGCTGTATTAGGGTTCTCCAAAGAGAGAGAACCAATAGGATGGATGGATGGATTGATAGATGGATGGTTAGATAGATAGATAGATGATAGATATACTGAAGGTATTTATTATATGAATTGGCTCACACAGTTTCGGTGGCTGAGAAGTCCCGCAATCTGTCCTCTGCAAGCTGGAGAACCAGGAAAGCTGGTGGAATAATTCAGTTTGAGTCCAAAGACCTGCAAAGTGGAAGGGGGTGTGGGTGGGATGGAAGGGTAGGAGTGGGCACTGCTGTAAGTCCTGGAATGTGAAGGCCCAAGAAGCAGGAGCTTTCATGTCTGGGGTCAGGAGAAGACGGGCATTCAAGCTCAAAAAGAGAAAGCTGAGATTTTGCCCTTCCTTTGCCTTTTTTATCCTGTTCGGAGCCTCAGTGGATTGGATGATGCCCACCCACAATGGTGAGGGCAGATCTTTACTCAGTCTACTCAACCAAATGCTAATCTCTTTCGGAGACATTCTCACAGACACATTAGCCCAGTCTAACATTTTATGATCTAACATAAAATTAATCATCACATTGCCTATGTGAAGAATTGATAGCCCTTTGTCAGTCACTAAATGGAAAATAAATTGTGTTTTTTAAGGATTACTTGAGGATAGTGAGATTTAAAAAGACTCAAATGCTAGGAGAAATAGCATTTGAAGGGTGTCCAGTGTCTTATCTTTTGATCTCCTCATCATTTTTCAGATGCTATCTTTGTTGATGCCTCTCATCTCTTTATATTGTGTCTACTCTGGATTTTTATGAGATTTCTGAATAAGAACCCATAAGCACCAAACTCTAAAGTTCCCACTTTTTCTCACAACTGTCATTGTCTCAGCCTCAACCAATCCTTTGATTTTAAACAAAAAGTGGGGAAGATTTAAAAGAGTTCTAGCAAGCAAAATAAAAATAAATAAGGAAACACAAGCTTTAAATGATACATTAAACAAGATGGACTTAATTGATATTTGTAGGACATTCCATCCAAAAACAACAGAATACACTGTCTTCTCAAGTGCTCATGGAACATTCTCCAGGATAGATCATATCTTGGGTCACAAATCAAGCCTTGCTAAATTTAAGAAAATTGCAATCGTACCAAGTATCTTTTCCAACCACAACACTATGAGACTAGATGTCAATTACAGGAAAAAATCTGTAAAAAATACAAACACGGGCTTCCCTGGTGGCTCAGTGGTTGAGAGTCAGCCTGCCGATGCAGGGGACACGGGTTCGTGCCCCAGTCTGGGAAGAACCCACATGCCGTGGAGCTGCTGGGCCCATGAGCCATGGCCACTGAGGCTGCGTGTCCAGAGCCTGTGCTCCGCAACAGGAGAGGCCACAACAGTGAGAGGCCTGCGTACCGCAAAAATAAATAAATAAAATTTTAAAATACGAACACATGGAGGCTAAACAATACACTACTAAATAACCAAGAGATCACTGAAGAAATCAAAAAGGAAATCAAAAAATACCTAGAAACAAATTACAATGAAAACAAGACAACCCAAAACCTATGGATGAGGCAAAAGCAGTTCTAAGAGGGAAGTATATAGCAATACAATCCTACCTCAAGAAACAAGAAACATCTCAAATAAACAACCTAACCTTACACCTAAAGCAATTAGATAAAGAAGAACAAAAAACCCCCAAAGTTAGCAGAAGGAAAGAAATCATAAAGATCAGATCAGAAATAAATGAAAAAGAAATGAAGGAAAAGAAATAGCAAAGATCAATAAAACTAAAGGTGGTTCTTTGAGAAGATAAACAAAATTGATAAACCATTAATTAGCCAGAGTCATCAAGAAAAAAGGGGAGAAGACTCACATCAATAGAATAAGAAATGAAAAACGAGAAGTAACAACCGACACTGCAGAAATACAAAGGATCATGAGAGATTACTACAAGCAACTATATGCCAATAAAATGGACAAGCTGGAAGAAATGGACAAATTCTTAGAAAAGCACAGCCTTCTGAGACTGAACCAGGAAGAAATAGAAAATATAAATAAAAAGACAACCCTCAGAATGGGAGAAAATATTTGCAAATGAAGCAACTGACAAAGGATTAATCTCCAAAATTTACAAGCAGCTCATGCAGGTCAATATCGAAAAAGCAGACAACCCAATCCCAAAGTGAGCAGAAGACCTAAATAGACATTTCTCACAAGAAGAAATACAGATTGCCAACAAACACATGAAAAGATGCTCAACATCACTAATCATTAGAGAAATGCAGATCAAAACTACAATGAGGTATCACCTCATAAAATAGATAGCTAGTGGGAAGCAGCCGCATAGCACAGGGAGATCAGCTCAGTGCTTTGTGACCACCTAGAGGGGGGGGATTGGGAGGGTGGGAGGGAGATGCAAGAGGGAGGAGATATGGGGATATATGTATATGTATAGCTGATTCAGTTTGTTATAAAGCAGAAACTAACACACCATTGTAAAGCAATTATACTCCAATAAAGATGTTAAAAATTAAAAGATAAAAGAGATTCAGTATATCTGCTAAATACTGAAAATAAATCAATAATCCCACCCACAGTTATTCTTTCTGCCAACTTCAGGTGTTCTCTTCTTTAGTCTACCCCAGACCATCCTTATCAACATTATATGCCAGCCACTCATCAGAGTCATGACCTTGGAGATCTGCTTTTCTATTCTTTTTTTAAAATTTATTTTAGTGGGGAGCAGCTGATGAGGAGAGAGCCGGCCGGCGATGTGGGACGGTAAGAGAACCCCTGGGGGCATGGCATCAGGCCCCCAAGTGTGGCGGGAGCCTTGAAGAAGCCTGGTCCCCCGCCTCTGAAGCGACTCTTTGGTGACTGCCGCAAGTCCCAAGTGCCAAAGAGATGGATGAAACTGTTTCCGAGTTTTTCAGGAGGACCATCTTGAAAATCCCAATGACTGAAATGATGACAATACTAAAACCTGGAATTTTTTGTCTGAAAATCAGCTGCAGACTGAAAACTTCCGGCAGAGAAAGGAATCTCTTGTTCAGGACTTGGTTCTGCCTTGTGAGGAGAACCGTGCAAGTCTCAATGATGCAGCCCTTTTAGACATCATTTATACTCAATTTCATCGGCATCAGAAAGTTTGGGATGTTTTTCAGATGAGTAAAGGACCAGATGAAGACATTGACCTTTTTGATATGGAACAATTCAAAATTCTTAAGAAAAATTCTTAAGAGAAGAGAGCATTAAAAAATGTGACAGTCAGCTTCAGAGGTGCCGAGGAGAATGCAGTATGGATTCGAATTGCCTGGGGAACACAGTATGGAAAGCCAAACCAGTACAAACCTGCTTACGTGGTGTATTATTCCCAAACTCCATATGCCTTCACTTCTTCCTCCCAACTGAAAAGCAATCTACCCCTTCTGGGTCAGGCACTGACAATTGCTAGCAAACACCATCAGACTGTGAAAATGGACCTCAGAAGCCAGTATCTGGACGCTTTTAAGGCTAATGTTTTTAAACAGTATAATCAGACCTTTGAAACTCAACTCTACTACACCTCTACAAGAAAGCCTTGAGCTAGATATAAATATGGATTCAAGGATCATTCATGAAAACAAAATAGAAAAAGAGAGAGTCCAGAGAGTGACTCAAGAAATGTTTGGAGACCATCCACAGCCAAGACTAGAATTTGCACAATACAAGCTTGAAACGAAATTCAAAAGTGACCTAAATGGGGGCATCCTGACTGAGAGAGAAGAACCCCTCCGGTGCCTGGTTAAGTTCTCTAGCCCCCATCTTCTGGAAGCACTGAAATCCTTAGCACCAGCCGGTATCACAGATGCACAACTTTCTCCAATGCTCACTTGCGTACCCAATAAGGCAATGAATTATTTTAAAATTAGAGATAGGGCTTCCCTGGAGGCGCAGTGGTTGAGAGTCCGCCTGCCGATGCAGGGGACACGGGTTCGTACCCCCGTCCGCGAAGATCCCGCATGCTGCGGAGCAGCTAGGCCCGTGAGCCATGGCCACTGAGCCTGCGCGTCCGGAGCCTGTGCTCCGCAACGGGAGAGGCCACAACAGTGAGAGGCCCGCGTACCGCAAAAAAATAAAAAATAATAAAATAAATAAAATTAGAGATAAATAAGATGCATGTGGTTTTGTAAGCACAGCATCCTTGACTGTATTGCATATGCATCTTATAATGACTAGCTGGAGAGCTTCTATCTGCAAACTTGTTTTAGAGGTTAATCCTTGATTTTGATGTTTGAGAAATGTTCAGTATAATTCTTGGGACTGATTCTTTCCTCCTCTTGCAAAGCATAGCAGTTGTGGGACTTTAAGATGTGACAGGATGTCTTTTTTTCTCACTCCTGTCTCTCCTCAGTCCTGGAGAGGCCTGGTTCCAGTTGCTGGTTTCCAGGGATTTTCTCTTAAGCCTTGGATCACAGAAAGAAGCACCAAGAAACTATACCCAACTCAAAATTTTCTAGGAGAATCATAAAATTGGTCCATTCAAAAGGTAGAATTGGACCCATTAAGTTATTATTGTAGGAGGTAGCCTATCAGTTGATTCAGCTATATAAAGTAATGATTTCATTGTAAATATGATACTTCTTATAATCTATTTTATCATACATATGGCATTTGAACTGACCGATAATAACAGGTTTGTGAATAAAGATATTTGAAAACGAGTAACAAAAAAAATAAACAAAAAGTTTATTTTATTGAAGTATAGTTGATTTATAATGCTGTGCTAATTTCTGCTGTACAGCAAAGTGATTCAGTTATACATGTATATATTCCTTTCCATAATTATGGTTTATCACAGGATATTGACTATAGTTCCCTGGGCTCTACAGTAGGACCTTGTTGTTTATCCATTCTATATATAATAGTTTGCATCTGCTAATCCCAAACTCCCAATCCATTTCTTCCCCACTCCCCCTCCCCTGTGGCAACCACAAGTCTGTTCTCTGTGTCTGCGAGTGTGTTTCTGGGAGATCTGTTTTTCTTACGTCCTCTGCACACTAATGCTGCACCACTGTTTCTGTGCCCAGGCACGGGGCAGAGCCGAGCACCAGGCCTCTCTCCTCTCTGTCCACGTTCTGTTCCTGCCACAGGTGTTTTCATCTTTGCACCACAGACTTGTAGCTCCCAGCACTTCCCTTTCATCTCCCTGCTGTTTCCTGCTCCTCACATACAAAAGTGTGACACTGGACAGACAGATCTCCCTTTTCAGGCTGAAGCAACGTAAGGAGACTTCACGGCCTTGTCATCACCTAGTTAGCCCTTCTGACTTATCCATATCAGTTTTATAAATTTACGGGGCAAAAATCAGAACTCAAGCAGCGTTGGGGCCTAAAATAATGACCAAATTAGAAACTGTAATTTAGGGAAGCAGCTCGATTTCCTAAGTGCTCTCTAATTATGTTTTTTCATCTACTGTCCAACCAACTGCAACCATAAATTGAAGTGCTGTGGTTAGAGAGCACATTTCTGATCAAATAAATCACAAATCTAAGTCAGCCGGTCAAGGCATAACATGCTCTTTTCTCTTTTTACAGTCATAGGAAGCAATAAACGACAAAGGCTTGCATGCAATAAAGCTGTTATCAGACTGTGAGAAAAAAAAAATCCCATACATTAGTGGTTACATTATAGCTACACCAAGCTAATAAATTCAGATGCCTTTTACATGCTAGAGTATTTTCCCATCACAAATGACGTACCAAGTCGTGTTTGTCTTTCCAAAGATTTGTCACAGTCATTCCTACCATTCCTGGGTGAATCATCCGGCCTCATCTGTTACGACTTAGAAGATTGTGGCCAATGGTCAATACAATTGAAGTGATAAATGTGCAGTTGGCTCCTGTGAAAGCCCTGGGGGAAGATTTATGGTGGGAGGGCAGTGATATGTGTGGGAATTTCAGTAAGTGGTGGAGCTGAGATACAGAGGGATCAGAATGAGAGGGTGAGACCCAACTATTGAGCTAAGAGAAGCAAAGTTTAGAAAGAACCACTGAATCAAGATCATGGCTGCAAAGGGAAACTTGACTCAAGGAAGGTTTCAGGTCAATGCTAACCCAGATGCCCCAGGTTTGCCCAGGGGACACCTGAGAGCCTTTAGCACTGACAGCTTCTGCTGTGAGATGAGTAATAATTCCCTCTCCTTTTCTTAGAGGACTCTCTTAAAGCCAATGAGATGACGGGTGACAAAAAAGCTTACAAAAATCTTGGTGATGTCCTACATAACTGAAAACAAATGTCGCTCCGCGGCATGTGGGATCCTCCCGGACCGGGGCACGAACCCGCATCCCCTGCATTGGCAGGCGGACTCCCAACCACTGCGCCACCAGGGAAGCCCGATGTTATGTCTTTTTAAAAAAGATAATTCCTACCATTACTCTCTTTTGATGTATCATATAATTAAGGAAAACTCATTTTAGTGGTGTAGCTAAAAATCAGAACCTACCAATCAATTGCCTTTGGGTTGTGCTTATCTGTATCCAGACCTCTCCTTAAATTTTTCATCAACAGTAAGGAGAAAGTGGGTGCAAATGGCAGAGATCTCAGGAGCAAGAGTGGCCACTGGCATGGACAAGAGGCAAAAGGTGAGAGGTGCCCCATTAATGTAGCTTTCATTTTTCCTCTATTGAGCTCTTTGCCTAAGTTCAGGACTGGACTTGCTGTGAGGGGAAAAGCCCACATCATTTCCCTGTTATGGTAACTGAGCAACTACAGCACATACTTTATCAATTATGTTTCATTTGCGTGAAACTTCACTTTGGAATTTGTCATAAGAAAAATCTTGGGAAAGATGCAGAAAGTAAATCTAGTTTTCTTCTTGTCGTTGTGTTTATTTTTAAAGAATTAATTTGATCATGGTTTGGTGTTGAGGATGTCTTCAGATGATGCCTAAAAGGGTGGTGAACACAGTCCAGAGTAACTTCTTAGCTTTTTTGCCCACCTCAACATACACAAAAGATGACATTCTTAGAGCATTTCTACCTACTAAAGAATTTAAGGAAATGAAGGTCATTGTTATCATACAGGAAGAGTCTTGAATTTGTTTTAAAAGGTGAAAAATTGAAAGAGTTAGGTGCTCTAACTGTTGTTAATGACTAATCTCTTGTGACTCCCTCAAAATGGATGGCAACACCCGAGGTGTGCTAATAATATAGTCTGAGATGCTCTTGTCCAGAAACCCTCTTGAGGACTCGAGATCCAGCTGAGACAACTCTTCCCACTCCAGAGTTCCAAGAATTCCACAGAACTCCTCTCACTCCAAACCATAGGATTTCTGGATAAGATGCAAAAACTTTTAAAATATATGTATAGCTTGAAAGGAAATACCTAGGCACCAGAACAGAAGATGGAACTCAGAACTAGAGCAATATGTGTATGAGATGACATCAAAGTCCTGGGGACACTGGGCCCAGTCACAGGCTGTGTATGGCTGTGTATCCATATAGGGATGAAGGCCATGACTGAGGGCTCATACCAGGTGGGGAACTAGAACCAAGACCTCTGCTTAAGAGCAGAGTCCTGGAGGTCTGGCCTACTGTGAAGAGAGCATCAGACACACCACACTGGTTGCATAAAGGAAGCTTGTGCCCTTGGCACTTTGTGCAAAGAAGGAGTCTCCTCTGAGAAATTAAAACTCCATGCAGGGGTTTCCCTGATGATGCAGTGGTTGAGAATCCACCTGCCAATGCAGGGGACACGGGTTCGATCCCTGGTCCGGGAAGATCCCACATGCCGTGGAGTACCTAAGCCCGTATGCCACAACTACTGAGCCTGTGCTCTAGAGCCCATGCTCCACAACAAGGGAAGCCACCGCAATGAGAAGCCCACACACTGCAACGAAGAGTAGCCCCCACTCGCCACAACTAGAGAAAGCCCACGCGCAGCAATGAAGACCCAACACAGCCAAAAATAATAAATAAATTTCTAAAAATAAAAACCTATGCAGAGGTATAAGATCTGAATTAATACCATCCACATGGTATGAGAATCCCAAGCCCAGAAATTAGTATGAAAATGGGTCCTGAACAGGGTGGAATCCCCGAGAGCTGGGCTGGAAGCAAACACAAAATCTTTTTTTGAGGACACTTTTATAATGCAAAGCACCTGAAATATCTAAAGAAACAATGTACCTGCTAAAGATATGCTCACAATTAAAACTTACAGACTACATGAGGAAATGATCCACCATGAGGGAGAGTCGGGAGACAATAAATGAGAGAATTAGCACCCCAGGAACTTGAGATAATACAGAATAAAATAAAACAATTAAGAGACAATAAAATAAGAAAATGCAAGGAAGAGAAGATGAAACGAATAGATTATTTAGTAAAAGAAAGATGTTAGAATGTGATATAAGCGCACATATTCCCACAAAGTCACTGAGTCATAATGGATCCAAATAGAAACGAAAGAATTGAAGGTAAAGTTGACATTTTTTGATTGTTATACTTTGGAACAGATTACCTGCGGGGATAATGGAAACTCAATTATGTGACTCTCATAGCATTATAATTAAAACCATCTGATGGGTTTAGTTTATATTATAAATGCATAATTTTTTCATTGATTTTGAGCTGCTACATGAATAAATTCTCTTCCATAGAAATATTTTTCTAGTTTTTAACTCTTTTATCATCATCAAAATAATGCATCTTTATTATTTGAGACAAATTCCGAAATATGGTAAAGAGGCAAAAAAAACTCAATAGTCTCACTACCCTGAAACGCTATTAACATTTTAGTATATTCCCTTCCAGTTCTTCTTTTTGTGCACTGTGTCCTTACAGAGCTAAACTTGTACTGAAATGCAACTTAGTAGGCCCGTGATTTTATAAATTTAACATTATGTCATGAGTATTTACCCATGTCCTTTAAAGTTGTTATAAATATAGCTTAAAGGGTTGCATAATATTTCCTCATGGATATAGCATTTATCTCATAATTCTTTTATTATTGCCTATTCAGATTGCTTCCATTTTTTTCATTTCTATAACTCTGAAATAAATATTTGTGCATAAATCTTTGTTCACAGGGTTGATTATGCCCTGAGACTGTATCTATGATTTTTAAACTAAATTTATTTATTTATTTATTTTTTGGCTGTGTTGGGCCTTCATTGCTGTTCATGGGCTTTCTTAGTTGCGGTAAGCGGGGGCTACTCTTCATTACGGTGTGAAGGCTTCTCATTGTGGTGGCTTCTCTTGTTGCAGAGCACGGGCCCTAGGTGCGTGGGCTTCAGTAGTTGTGGCTCGCGGGCTTCAGTAGTTGTGGCTTGCAGCCTTCCATAGTTGTGGCTTACGGGCTTCCTTAGTTGTGGTGCACAGGCCTAGTTGCTCCACGGCATGTGGGATCTTCCTGAACCAGGGCTCAAACCCATGTCCCCTGCATTGGTAGGCAGACTCTCAACCACTGCGCCACCAGGGAAGCCCATACAATTTTTTTTTAATCAAGGGACAAGACTTGATTTTATAATTCATGTTTTCAAATGTATATTTTTCCCATTCAACAAAATTTATTGAGTGTGTACTATGTGCTATATACACTTGTTATTGTGCGTTTTTTCCCTCTGATTGTCAAAATCACATGCACTGTAGAAAATTTGGCAACCATACACACATGTGCAAGTGTGTGTGTGTGTGTGTGTGTGTGTGTGTAAAAGGAAAAAGTAGGAAAGAAGAAGCATGAGGGAATTCACTTACCTTCTTTGTATAGGATCTAAGTCAGTAAAGAGAAAACTCGAGTTTATTTCATTTGATCTTTAGAATATATCTGCACTAAAACAGGTGAATTAGATTACTTCCTTCCCAGACTTTCTTCCATTATAATTCTAGGATTTGATGACAACTTTTGTAGCTACATTCAAAAATGGTGTTAATAGGGAGGGTGGGAGGGAGGGAGACGCAAGAGGGAAGAGATATGGGAACATATGTATATGTATAACTGATTCACTTTGTTATAAAGCAGTAAGTAACACACCATTGTAAAGCAATTATACTCTAATAAAGATGTAAAAAAAAAAAATGGTGTTAGCTTACCAAAATGTCCATTCAACTAGAGCTTGTACCCATTGGAGCCACGTTTATAAACTCTAGCTCTTCATTTTGTTTCAGCTAAGAGAAGTAACACTAACCCGATGTGATCAACTGTATCAAATTTACCCCACAATAACAACTTCCTAAAAAATCCAAATTAAAAAAAATTAAGTTGAACCTATTTCAAGTAGGCCAACAACTGATTTTCCGTCTTACACACTAGATATATTGTTTTGCTTGTCTATTTAGGTTCTGCATTGCAGAGAAAAGAATTTAAAAGTCATAATGCTAAAATCTGGAAATAATATACAGCAGGGGGGAAAAAAAATCAAAGGACAGCAAATTCCTGTTGAATTCTCTGCTCTAAGTGCTGGATTCTTCTAGCACAGAGCTCTTAACTTCAAGGGCACTGTGTGTGGTTACGCGTTTATACACTGACTAGTCCTAGAGGGTGCCATTCGCAGTGAGCCCTGGTTGAGGACTCAAGCTTTGTAAGTCAGTTTATGAATATATATATATATATATATATATATATATATTTATTTTTTTATTTATTTATTTATATATAAAATAAGATAGACTGAGATGACTTCAGAAAGAAGAAATGACGATTTATTGTATGAAGGGACTCATTTCTGAAGAAACAAAGAAAAGTGACAATCCTGTACACAGTTCAGGAAAATGAAACACCATTTTGCAGAGGAAATGTCTTTTGCACAGGGCACCAGGCTGGGATGGCACCATCACCAAACTTTTGAAAGGTGGCCGTCAAAACCTGAAGCTATGTATCAAAATATGGATTTTGTATCTTTATGTATGTGATTTTGTGTACTGGGATTGTAGTTACTTGCCCTTTAGGATAGTTTTAGGTGCTATCATTAAGTGCCAAATATACTGCCTATGAAGTTGATTAATTTACCAAATATTTCGCAAACACCCACGTTATGCAATATAAGATGTGAGGTCCTATAAGGATTAAAAAGATGAGTAAGATATAGACCTTGACTTCATGTAGCTTGGACTTAATTTGGAATATAAGCATGTAAGAATACATACAGTAGAGAAATACAAGATTTAAAATAAAAAGCTGAGGCTACAAGTGTATGTCAGAAAGAAATTTAAGAAAATAGAAATTTAAGGACATAGAAATTACTGTAATTTAGTACTGAAATAATTCCTTAAACAATGTTCAGTGGTAAGGAAGAGGAAGCTCAAAATGAATAACAGGAAAAACTACAAGCTGGTTTTCACTCTGCAAGAATAGTTTCTCTTGTGCTTATACTCCCCGTCTGTGACTTTTTCAAACCACTGGCCTAAACAAATGACTCAAAAATCTAAGAAACGGGTGGACCCAGGCAGATAGATTCTGACTCTCCCAGCCTGAGCAAGCTCATGAAAAGTCAGGCTTGCCACAAGACTGATGATGGGTGCTGTCTAGAGCTGACTTTTGAAGATGGCAGCTTCTTTACTTTCTGTCTCTGTGGCCAGCACTTTCCTCGGGAGTCAGGTAAGACTGGGTTTAGAACCCGGAGCAAGTGGCCTGTGCCTTCCTTTTCTCATCTGAAAAATGGGAAAACAATGAGCTCCTCAAGGAGGGATAATTAACATATGAAGACCATTTGCTACAGTGCCTGGCACACAGAAGTTTCAAAGAGAATATAGCAGGTGTTGAGCAGCTGTTTAGTAAGGAAAGATTGAGCTTGGAGCCAGACAGATGGAGTTTGGGTGTTGGCTATGTCACTTACAGCTTAGTAGCCCTGGGCGGGTCACTTCAACTCTGTACCTCAGTTTCCTCATGCCTAAAATGGGAATAACGAGAGCACCTGCTTTGTGGAGAGTTGTGAGGAATGAATGAGTTAATACATGTACAGTGCCTGACACACAGAAAATTCTCAATAAAAACCTTAGCCATTCATTAGAATAGGAAATAGCAAATTATTTTACCTATCTCACAAGGTTGTTGGGAGGTTCATGTATAACAATCCATAAAGGTACTTAGTGAAGCTTCTAGCTCATATTAAGTACTCAATCAGAGTTACATATTACTTTGGTGATTATTATTACTATGATTATTGGTATTTTACTATATTGAATAGTTCTGTAGTATAAAACAGATTTCTACATTTCTAACGATTTATTATTCATAATTAATTAGATGCTATCATAAGTTGGTAAAAAACAGTTTTTCACATATGGCTGAGAAAAGATGTGAATTAAAAAGGGTTCCAATAATATAATTAAAGAAAACACTAAATTGATTAGCCTTTCTGGAAATGTCTTACTTTACTACTTTCCAGCTCTTTGTAATACAGATTTTCTGAGTTTTCAACATTTTGCCATCTGAGTTAGTTAAAGATATATTTATTTCTCCTGAAGTCATTTGAGTCAGTCCCCTGGTATTCAGCTAAATTGAACTCCGGTATTTTGGAACAGTATCTGTTGACACAAATACATTTGGCATCACTAGGGAATTTAAAACTACATACAGACAGCGTCATGATCCCTCACACTCAAGATGACCCAGTATTATTATGAAGTACAAGGAGTTGCTAAAAAGTTTCATGCCGTCATTTCTATACTGAGCATATGGGCATGTTAGTGTCTGGTTAGCAATGGCAGTTACAAAGATTAAATTATAGTATTGCAAACATACTTAATGACCTATATTAGGTGCTTTGCTATTTTGCTCAAAAAAAAAAAATAGAAATGGGAATCTGGTAAGATATGCAGCAAGATGTGTAGCTATTTAACTCACCCTGTATCTGATTTTGCGGTGATTGTGTGGGGTGAGAACAGTTCCCTCACTCACTTCCTCGCAGAGGCATATCTGATTCTAACTCACCTGGAAGAGACAGATGCCCACTTGAGATTTTGTTTTGGTCTTGCCTAGATATTTCCAGTCTACACAATTCCCTGATGGCTAAATTAAACTAAAAATCTAAGAATTCTGGAAACTGATTCACCTGGGAAGAACATTTGTGGCTCTGGGTCTTCTGCAACAACATTTTATTTTTCTAAGTAAAGAAGTAACATGAGGAGGCCCTTAGTGCTGCAGGACCAGACTTTGTCACCTTGCCTCGGTTTCAGGTTTTCATGGGGCCTGTCAGAGGTCAAGAGAGGCCCAGGCCAGTCCTATATTAAACCAAAACAAAATAAAAAAGAAAGAAAAAGAAGGAAAAGAAGTGCAAAATAGAAATGAAAGTTACAAAATTTGTGGTATATTTTCAATGTCAATATCTAAGGAGTAAACTGTTTCAACCTACACATGTACATGTGTATTTATCCAGTTCAATATAATTATGCCATTCCCAAAATGATTAAAGGAGTCATTAGGGGATTTATTAAAAATATTGATACATCATACACAACAGATGTGGCCCAGTAATGAGACCCAGAATTAAGTTGGGTGGTGATATCTTCTTTCTTCAAACCTGCCAATGCTTCTCTGTAATTATAGGTATAACCTGGTGGCCTTGAGGCCCTTTGTGACAGAGGACCGGGGCCAGTGGCCCTCGTGGTGTTCCCCTTTGTAGGCCCAGGGCATCTGCACTTGGGAATATCCAGCTTATATAGGTACCAGTGCCTGTTTTTTTTAACGTCAACTCTCTCCTGTGGTCAAAGAGTGGATTAGCCTGTTAGTCTGGGCTGAACTGGCACACTTACTAATGGAATCCATTTGTTTTTTTTCCACTTTTATGTGTTTATTGCTCTTTGAGAAAGAAGATCAGTTTGATCCCTTGTTTTCAGTGAATAACAGTCAAAGTGCAGGCTGGGGGCTTCCCTGGTGGCGCAGTGATTGAGAGTCCGCCTGCCGATGCAGGAGACACGGGTTCATGCCCCGGTCCGGGAAGATTCCACATGCCGTGGAGCGGCTGGGCCCGTGAGCCATGGCTGCTGAGCCTGCGCTCCGCAACGGGAGAGGCCACAGCAGTGAGAGTCCCGCGTACCGCAAAAAGAAACAAAAACCAAAACCAAACAAAAATAAAAGTGCAGCCTAGAATAGAATGACAAGTATACAGTGATAGAATCAATAGGCCTTGGGTGGGAGGCAATGGAAGACATAGATTTTGAGCAGGAGACAAAAATAAGTGCACACATTCTTAAAGGAAGCTACTGATGAGGGCTCTTTCTACAAGAGAGGACCTCTCAGTAGCCTAAGAGGAGCCTGGAAACTAATGAAAGTCTCCTAACAGGAGCACACTGGTCAAAGCTTGGTCCAGCCCTGGGCTGTTATTGCCCACGCAGCCATTCTCTCTGACTTGTTAGGAAGGCATGAGGTTTCCAACTGGGCTGAGTAACCATGAGTTCACACGGGGATTGTCCACTTCTGTGAAATGTCATTTTCAGATATCAGAGGAGGCTTCCATGTCTCCATTTCCTAGGAAAAGCTAGGAATGAGGGAAAAGAGGAGGGACAGAGGGAGAGAGAAGAGTAAGATGGAATCTTGGCAGATAGCAGT
Source organism: Neophocaena asiaeorientalis asiaeorientalis (assembly GCF_003031525.2). Taxonomy (NCBI): domain Eukaryota; kingdom Metazoa; phylum Chordata; class Mammalia; order Artiodactyla; family Phocoenidae; genus Neophocaena; species Neophocaena asiaeorientalis. The sequence continues at coordinate 4,584,130 of NW_020172591.1, forward strand.
TGGTGCCAGTGAGTTAAGAAGGCTTGAGCTGGGTGGAGGGAACCTGAGGATTGGGAACCTTGGTGTGAGTCCCAGGGAGAGGGAACAGACATAAGCGAAGGGAGGGATAACAACCAGCTGGCCTCAGCCTGGGGGAGGAGAGGTCCCACTGTATGACCCTGTGGAGAAGGACTCATGAAAAAGTCTGAAGCTGATTTAAAATGACAGTTTATACAGTTTGTCAGATCGGGGAGTGGGATGGCCAGTTGGGATGGTGGGGATACAAAGAAGGCTTAAGGCTTGGGGCCAGTGCCCCAGAAACCCCTCTCCCTGCTTCTCGTTCCTTTCACTAAGATGCACTGCTACATAATTTAATTGATGAATAAAAGGGTTACAAACTTTTTGATACATCTTATCTGGCTTCCATGCAGAAGCTGAGGGCCTTTGTTAAAGTATGTCAGGTCCAACTGTTCTCCAGTGGTTTCCTGTCTCCCCAGAGTATAATCTCAAGTTCTTTCCAAGGCCTGCAGGGTGCTTGAGGACCCAGCGGTGCCCTGCTGCCTCTTCTGACTTCTCTGCTTCCTTTCTCCCCTCAGCCACCCTTCCAGGCCCCAGACCCCTTTGCTTTCCTCTGATGCAAACTACCAAGCCTTGGCCCTCCCTGGTCCCCAGACTCCATAGAGCTGGTACCTTCTCACTTCATTCAGACCTCTTTCTCTGAATTTATTAGTTTCCTGGGGCAGCCATAACAAAGTCCTATAGACTGGGTAGGCTTAAACAATGGAAATTAATTTTCTCACCGCTCTGGATGCTGAAAGCCTAAGATCAAGGTGCTAGTAGGGTTGGTTTCCTCTGAGAGGTGTGAGGGAAGGATCAGTTCCAGGTCTCTCTCCTTGGGTTACAGGTGGCCGACTTCTCCCTGTGTCTTCACATGGTCTTCCTTCTATGTGTCTATGTCCAAATTTCCTCTTCTTAAAAGGATCCCAGTCATAATAGATTAGGGGTTATCCTAATGATCTCACTGTAGCTTATTACCACTTTAAAGACCCTATCTCCAAATATGGTCACATTTTGAGGTACTGGGGGTTAGGACTTCAACATATAAATTTTAAGGGGGACAGTTTTATGGGACAGTTAAGCCCGTGTTAGCCTCTTATCAAAGAAGACTCCCTGACACATCCAAAGTAGTGTCCCTATTAACTGACACACATTTATTCATTTTTGAAGGTCTCCTACTTCAGTGTCAACCCTAGAGGGCCAAATTCTTTGTTTTGTTAACCGATGTATCTCTAGTGCCTAGCTGATGCCTGGAAAGTAGCAGGCGCTCAATAAATATTCATGAAAGGGTGACTGCATATTATGAAACCATTACAAATTACTCTGCAAAAAGCAATGACAGAGAAAGATGTTCAAGGTATACTGTTAGGTGAAGAAAGCACATTTTAAAAAACCGCATGTGTAGCATAGTTTCATTTTAAAATCATATACATATAATTTATCTTTATTAAAATAAGACTTAGAGAACAAAACAAAAAACAAAAAAATAAAATAAAGCTTGGAGAGATATGCAAACAAATGGTAATAGTGGGTGGCTCTGGGGGTGGGATTTTGATTTCTCATTTATGTGTATTTTCTAATTTCTCTTTAGTGAGTATATATTACTTCTGTAAGAGTAAAAAGACAATAAATTTATTAAAAGTTAATAGAAGATATTTACTCATAACTCGTAACTGGCTGTTATGTTAAGAGAGAAAAAATACATTATTTGTCTTTTTCACTGGGGAACGGTAGGAAACAGTACATGGGCAGTCCCTTGGAGCCCAGCAGCAGAGAGCACAGCCCACGGAATCCACGTAGCCTGGATTCAAGTCTTCATGTTCCACCTTCTAGATTTGTCATCTAGGTATACCTGTCAATTGTACTGAGTCTCAGTTTCTCATCTATAAAATGGGGTAATAGTGGTACATTCAAGACTTGGGGCTGCCTTCCATCTCTGGCCCAGACTGGAATTTGATTCTTTTGAGCTCAATGATTTAGAAATTTTAGGACACAGAAAGTCAGGGACCAATCCAAGGGTTTGACTCTTTATTCTCTGTCAAGGGCAGACCAAGCAATATCAAAAGTACCCCTCGGGCTTCCCTCGTGGCACAGTGGTTGAGAGTCCGCCTGCCGATGCAGGGGACACGGGTTGGTGCCCTGGTCCGGGAGGATCCCACATCCCGCAGAGCGGCTGCGCCCGTGAGCCATGGCCGCTGAGCCTGCGCGTCAGGAGCCTGTGCTCCGCAACGGGAGAGGCCGCAGCAGTGAGAGGCCCGCGTACCGCAAAAAAAAAAAAAAAGTACCCCTCACATTGCTTCTGGGTACAGGGCCTGGGATGGGGGGAATAATGGGGCACTTGCTGCCAGTGCCAAGTTTTTAAGGGGATATCAAAACAATGATCAAGATAAACAATATTTTAATGGAATGTTTTTAATGAAAATGTGTTTAAAAATCTATAGTGAACAAAATATCAACAATTTTAATAGAGCCAGATAAGTATTACTAATTTCTCCTTTGTTTCAGGCTCCATTATGGCTCAGCGTGGCACTGCTCCCAGCCCACAGACTGAAGGTGGGGAACCTTCAATTATTCAAATCATTATTAATAGCTACTTAATTATAATTAATTATCCAAATTATCCTGAGCCTCAGAAGTGGCATTGCTCTCTCTGTGATGATTTGGCCCTCAGTCAAGGCCCTGTAAGGATACCTGTAGGGAATGTATATTTTTCTGATCCGGTTTATGTCTTTCTCCTCAATAGACACCTAATCACAATTGCTACCTAACCACGACCTTCTTATCTCATTGAGGACTCTGAGAGGCAAGTTTCTCCCTATTCTTTTATAGAAACATAAAATGCCAGCAAAGCATGATTTCTACCCAAAAGAGCGCTAAACAGAGCTTGCAGATGTTTCAGGCCTCTCCCCTGATACTTCAGGGGAGAAGGGCACACAGACCTTGGCATACCTTGCTTCAAAAACAGGCAATAGCAAACAGCGTGTTCATTCCACCTACTTCCCAGAAGGGAAGATCCTTATGTAACGGGTCAGATGGGCCTTTGGTCCCATGTGGAGAGTCTCCCTGAGGGACTTTTATATTACTGTATCATGGGGGTTTTGTGGGTATTCGTTTCTGCATGTCAAGCACTTCACAGTACACATTCACATGGAAATTACTAATTAAAAGTAGCAGTGATAATAACATTTAGAGTGCTGTTTTCATCAATGGTTTCATTTTACATAGGACACCTCCTTTGCTGAAACCATAGATTCTGATTTGCTCTGTCAAAGTTATCACTGGAAAAATAAGATATTCTTAGCATGTAAACTTTAGGAAATTTCCTCTATTACTCTTCTCCATTTGATTTAATGGACTATATGTTACTTTCAACATATAAGTTGGGACATCACGAAATAAACTGAACCTATGGCAAATTTGTTTCTGCAGAAATCTGTGTTCTTTCTAGTTACCAAAAAACTCAAGAGACCAAGGGGGGAAAGGAATTATTTGAATGGTAGATAGTGCATAAGACTTAGATATGGTTGCAGTAATTTAGCATAATCCATTGTAAGGTGATGGTCTGGACGAACTTCATAACAGTGAGAAGTTAGCTTTGAGGGTTTTTTTCTCTAATTGAAAGAATGCTGCTCACTACACCTCTCCCATATTGTTATTTATTTATTTATTTTAATTTTTAATTTTTTGGCCTCACCGTGCGGCACGTGGGATCTTAGTTCCCCATCCAGGGATCGAACCTGCGCCCCCTGCATTGGAAGCACAGAGTCTTAACCACTGGACCACCAGGGAAGTCCCTCCCCCATATTTTTAGATTAATGTCTTTACCAGAGAAGTAAAACACACTGGGGTTACATATCCTTGTCTAGTCAGAAGTCTGACTACTCCGAGACCACCATGTGGTGAGGGATGTCTAGCCAGACCCAGATGTTCCAGCCTTCGCAGACCAGGCACCTGACATAGGAGTGAAGAAGCCACTGTGGACATTCCAGCCTCAGGAGACGTGACATGGAGAGGAACCGAGGAGCCCAGCCAACAGCCAGGACAGACACTCCAGCTGTGTGGCCCTGTGTGAGCCATCTTGGCCATGTCCAGTTGCTAGATCCACTCCCGCTGAGGCCCCAGCTGTCCTGGAAAAGGGATGAGCAGTCCCCACTGTGCCCTGCCTCACCCATAAAATTGTGAGTGTTAGAAAATGACTGTTGTTGTTTAAAAATGCTGCAGGGGAACAGAAACTAGAAGCAGAGGCATAAAAGAGAATAGAGAAGACTGAAAAATAAAAAATAATTATAACAGTTTTCAAATTGTGATTGTTGGTGCTCTCAATTCAACTTTTTCATTCATTTATCTGTTCATTCAAGAAAAATGTATCGAGACTGCCGCAAGCTAGGTATTATATACTTAGTGCCAGGGATACCAAAAAGCTGAATAAAATAGCTCTGTCCTCAGGGGAGTGGCTAGCTTAATGAGGGTGTCAAACAATTGCCACACAATGTGATACAAGGCTGCTTTACAGAAGGAACTCATGCACTGAAGATGTAGAATCTCACAGCCTTGAGGGAGTCAGAGAATCAGTGCCCAGGAGGACATGCTTGAGTTAAGCCTCAAAGAATGAGTAGAGGTTTACCAGATGGCCAAGGTGGGACAGAGCAAACCAGTTGCAAAGAACAGGGTAGACTCATTTTGGACATTGGCTTCAGCTGCTTCTGTGGTCTCAGCTTTTCTTTGCCTCTCCTGGGCAAAGCATTGATTGCATAAACAAAGTATTATTTTCAGAGGAGTATTTGATTTTATCTACGTAGTAAGTACAACTGGAATGAAACAACTCATGGGGTGTATGGCATTACTCAACCTAGGCTCATCAAATGAGCACCCTACAGAGGCCAGGTCTAGTCGCTAGAAGGGACAAGGCCTTACCCGCCCCCCAAATGTAACCTAAGTCATTGGGTTTTTCTCCAAGTGTTCTTTCTATTCAAATATAACTCTTAAGGCAAGTTCCCTGGCCCCTACCTCCATCCAGTTTGCTGTCCTAATCCCTTCTGATAGAAAAGTTCTAGAGGTACTTCGGGGTGGATGCCATGCTATGAGTATAAAAATTGATTTGTCTCCAGAACAGGACAATAGGGCCATCATGAGAAAAAGTTCATGTCCTAAAGTCTATGATCTTTGTTTCTAGGAGGCAAACCTGGTTAAAAAGACATCTTCAAACTTTTCCGTGCTGTCAAGTTTAATGAAACTCCTCCTTCTAATATCAACTTCATTTGAGGAAGCTGTTGTCAAAAAGGCTACTAAGAGATACTGAGGGGAACACGTTAAATCATTGCAAGAAAATGGTTCTAACTTCAGTAAGGCAACTTTAAGAGAAAAAAACTGAAATATCTTAAATGTACCAAGATGTCACACAAGGGAAACAAATGGAAATATGGAAATGCTGGGAGGAAAGGCACATTGGCATGATTAAGAAAAATACAATTGAAAGCATCTAATGTGTTTTTTTTTAAGCACTCTGCCTTGTTCTAAGTGGATTTGGCAGTGAGTTATTTCCTGGGCAAGTGTAGAGGGGAGCTCTCTTGTGAAACTAGTTAAGTGCAGACCACATGCTTTTACAGTCTTTGGAGGTGGGAGTAGAGCTGGCATCTGCTTTAGAAAACCAGGAGAGAAAGGCACTTCCACCTGCACTTGGAGGTGATTGAAGGAAGCACTAACAGTGGGCTGAGAAAGATTTTAGATTTCCTGTAACACTTAGACAAATGGAAGTAAATAAACCATTAAATGGCAGAGAAAAATAACCATCCCAAGAAGGCAAAAGGAAACCCCTAGTCTCTCTTAAAACTGCAGCCTTTTTCCTAGAACTTGTCTCAGAAAGTTTGTCTCTGATATTTGCTTTGGAATTGTAGCCACAGGGGACGTTTGGGGCCAGAACTGACCTGTCCAGTGAGCATTAATTGCCCTGATGGTATGGTAAACTAACACCTTTTCAGGTTTTTTTTAGAGCATTATTTCAACTAAACTCGCATTCTCATCTCAACGGACTTACTTGGCAGAAAGAAACCTAGATGTTGTGAGAAGAGAGAAGGTGGGAGAAGAGCTCAGAAGGAGTAGAAAAAGACACACAGAAGAGACACTGGGTAGCTTACTACAATGGTACTGACTATACCAGTACCATTGAATGCTCTACTTACTAAAAAATCCGGATTACAGTGTTCTGAAGTTGGGAATGAGAGAAGTCAAGTTGTTCCACATCAAATCAGGTATAATAGTTATTCTTAACTTTTTTTGTTTACATACATCGTTGAGAATATGATGATAAGGGAACTCTATGTCCAGAAAAAACGTACATATTACTTACACACAGAATCCTCTTCTATAAGAACTCGTCGTAATACTCAAGATAGAATCCAATTAGTTACAACACACAAATATATAATCCTGTTCACTTGACCATCATAGACTTTCTTGCATCTAACCTAGTTTCATTCTAGAGTTTAAGCCTCTCTCCACTTTTTCTGTCCTCTTAGCTTAAGACAAGATCATTACAGAACTCCTTGTATAAAATTTTCATACGTGCTTGCAAAGGGCTATGAAATTTTATCATGATCACTCTTGAAGTTGAAACTTCTCTAATCTTTTCTTACAGATTGTTCGTTACAGAGAGTGCTTTCAATATCCAGTTTCAATATCTAGTTCTTCCTTCTGCATTAGTCACTCAGCTATATGATTACATTTTCTGAGCCTCCCTTGCAGCTCTGTTTGGCCATGTGACTAAGCTTTAAACCAATGATATGTAAGCACTCTACTATGTGGATCTTCTGAAAAATCTCCCTTCTCCTCCTTCAGCCTACTGTCTGGAATGAAGTCACAATAGCTGGAGACCAATAGCCATCCTGGGCCATGAGTTTGAGATGTGATGGAGAAGACTGTCTGTTGACTCCCCTATTAGAAGATAAATTTCATGAGAACAGGGACCTTGTTTTTCTTGGTCAAAGCAACATTCTCTGAACCTGAAAAGTGTGGCCTGTGGTAAGGGCTCGGGTATTGAACAGCTACTGAATGAATAAGATGAACGAATGAAGGAGCTTACTCCAGATCCATGTAAAACACTAATCATAAAGTTCTCCCAGGGAATGTTCAGCCATCAGTAGGCATATGCAAGGTGTCAGATTCTATCACAGAATCAAACTCTTGCTTAATTCAAACCACATTACTTCTCTTTGCTTCCTTTTGCTCTCCCAGACTTGCCACTGTCATAAAAGGATACAGTTTTTTCTTACTGCCCTCCAATGTTCTCTTAAAACAAAATATTTTCAAATCTATTTTCATAACGATGCTTCCTAGTATTTTTTTCTGCTTAGCAAGTTAAAAATTCTTTAATTTGCAAGGTCACACCTACCTATTTTTGTATGCGTCTGCTGTTAAATGCAGGCACTATTTTGAAACGATCTTAGGCGTTGTCTCAAGTCTACAAGAATCATCCAAAATGGTATCTAATGACATTCCTAGGACTTCAGACAATATTATTATTGTCATGGAATGTAGTCACTAGGTCCTAAGGATTTAACAAGATGTTGTTTACTGAAACTGAACTTCATTGAATCCTTTCCCATTCCACCGTGGTTTCCCGCATTTCAATCTGTTGCCTGTTTTTGTCCCCAAACCTTACTTACATCTTTTAAACAACTAAATTAAATATTAATCATCCTTGCTTCCCTGATATTCGAGGTGACCTTTTCCTCCTGGTATCCTTTTAATAAAGAAGAGTATGCCCTGTGGTCTTTTTTTGGTCTCTTATGTGATTAAAGCGTTTGTAAAGTTCCCACTTTTTGCAATTACATGTCATTTTCTTCTTAATTTTTTAAACTCTTCCCCCCAAAGTTGTTGCTATGTCTTTTAACTATTTGGAGGAACAAATAGTTCACATCTTCCACTTTTGTGACATACCTATTTATACCTGAGCTCCTTGGTTTTTGCTCAAATTTCTTTTCAATTTATCCAACTTTGAGGGAAGATACTGTTTCTTTTTTTGTTAGGTATATTGAGCTCTTCTGATGTGTAAACTTCTCTACACATTATCCTCTCTTTCCCAGTGTAGCTTTCCAAACAGAAGCCTATTATAATAGAGAAAAGTAGGGGTCGTCAGATGAGCTCTTCCTAAACCTGTCCTCTATCAGAAATGTCTCAATTCTGACAGACCCAGAATGGAGGTCTGTCACCCAGGTCCTCTCTCCTTACTTTTCTCTCAGTCCAAAGCTAATCTATGCCTGCCCTGGAACGCATCCAGTTCTGCCTTCTTGGGGACCTCGCTCTGTCAATTCTGCCGTCTCCTCTAACCTCAAACTCCTTTTTGCTCTATCAGCTCTCACCCTTTAACATAACATAAATATACTCACTTTTTTTTCCATCTTAAAAAAAAAAGCATTCTTAATGGTACATCTCCTTCTAATGACTACCACATCTCTCTTCTCAACCAAATGTTTGGGAAGAGAATCCTTGTCTCCATTTTCTCACCTCCTATTCATTTCTCCTTTTTTTTTTAGAGGGGATAACATAAAGTTCTTTATTACAGACCTACAAAAAATGAGGGAATTATGTATATTACTCTCACTTGTTTGGATTTCGTTTTTCCTTCTTCTTCTTTTTTTTTTTTTTTTTACAAAAAAGCAGCAGGAAAGAAAAATGAGGAGGCAGATGAGCCAGGCACTGGGGTTCAGATCACAAGGGAGCAGGGAGACCAAGCTGTTACTGCAGGCTGTCCCCAGGACTCTGTCCCAGCATCCTGGGAGCACGGCGACAAGCCCTAGAGGGAGCAGAGCGTGGGTGGGGAACGGCTGTCCCAGCTCGGAGGTGGCACCACTCCTTGGGCGGCCACCCTGGCGGTCAGCCAGGTTGGGAGCACTTGAGGCTCCTGTGTTTGGAGGCCTGGTCTCCAAAGCACGGACCCACAGGTGCCAGGCAGAGGGAGGAGGTGGAAAGGGCCAGGACAGAAGGGCTGTGGGTTCTATCTGGGTCCCCGGGGACCACGGGGCCCAGGTGGGCGGGGGCAGTCAGGACGCTTCCCTGCTTGTCAGACAGTCAGCTTCTTCAGGAAGGCCTCCAGCTGGTCCTCATCCTTGATGCCCACAAACTTGTCCACCACATTCCCATTCTTTTTTTTTTTTTTTTTTTTTTTTTTTTTTTTGCGGTACGCCGCCCTCTCACTGCTGCGGCCTCTCCCGTTGCGGAGCACAGGCTCCGGACGCGCAGGCTCAGCGGCCATGGCTCACGGACCCAGCCGCTCCGCGGCATGTGGGATCTTCCCGGACCGGGGCACGAACCCGTGTCCCCTGCATCGGCAGGCGGACTCTCAACCACTGCGCCACCAGGGAAGCCCCACATCCCCATTCTTGATGGCCGGCACGGTGGGCACAGCTGACACCTCATACTCCATGGCAAGTTCTGTGTGGTCATCAGTATCCGGCTTGGCCATCACCACCTTTCCATGCTGCTTGGCCACCACCTTCTCTAACCTTGGCCCCAGGATCTTGCAGGTACTACACCACTGTGCATGGAAATCCACAACCACTGGTGTCTCATTGTTGACAACTCAGTCTTGAAAGTCTGGTCCATCCTGGATGTTAAAGGTCGTTGTACCCCTTCTTTCCTTCCCTTCCTTCTTGCTTTCCTTCCTTTCCTTATTATACATGTCTTCTCAAGGCAATCACTTCTATACCTACAGCTTCAATTACTTTGTGTATACTCTAATGACAACACAATTTTAAATGTTGTTTTCATTTACCAGTTTTATTTTACATAGGATGCCTCATTTACTAAAACCATAGATTCCAAGTTGCTCCATGAAAAATGTGATATTCTTAGCTGTCAACATTAGGGAATTTCCCCAATCACATTTTTTAATTGATTTAATGTGTTATTTTTGAAAACATAAGTTGGGATATCACAAAATGGACTTAGCCTGCAGAGGTTTACTTTCAACCAGAGAGCTCCATTTCCATGCTCCACTTAACAGAACCTAAAATGATCTTCCTTCCCAAACCTCTTCCTTTTCCTGCACTATCTAAGAAAAAGTAACCACACTCTACGTAGTTCCCTAAGCCAGAATCGTAGCAGCCATTTTTGCTTCTCTTTTCCCTTTCTCGCTCCGTATCTAGCCACTAAGCCCTTCTATTCTACCTCCCAAATGACCTCAGATCCTTTCCCTCCACTCCAATCCCTGCCACTGCCTTTAGTTTGAACACTCACTCCTCTCTTAAATGAATATAGTCTCTTATTGGGTCTTGTTGCTTCCATCAGTCCTACTTATTGTCGAGTGACCTCACTACAAACCACCTGATAGTGACTCCTTAACTTCACAACATTCAATGGTTCTCATGTTTCTGGGAAAAAAACCAAGCTCTTCACCCCAGCATCTACTTGGGGTTAATAGACCTAGGTTTGAATTTCAGGTTTAAGTACTTTGCAGCAGTGCGACCTCAGACAATTGGGCTTTCTAAGCCTTTGTCTTCTCACCGTGCCTGAGGGCAGGACTATTTCCCACAGACGGTAGGCATGTAGGCCTGGCATGTAGGAGGGACTAATCAACGTTGAATGGAGGGAAAGTATTTTAAAATCCACATCAAAAAATTGTTCCTCCTTAAAAAAAGAAAATCCTGATACACTATGCCACTTCCAACCAAATTTGACTTCTACCTTTATTTTCTGATAATCACAATAAGGTGCCTTTGGGGATCCACACAATCAGGGATCAAATCCTGGCCACACCCCTGATCAATCGTGTGCCCTTGGGAACGTTACTTAGTTTCTGTAAAATCTGTAAAATGAAGGTTTCTGAGGATTTTGTTCCCGAGGATTAAATGAGTACCTCACTTGGAACGGGGTCGGGCGCATAGTGTTTGCCAAACGTTAACTATCGTTATAATCTTCATCAAATCAAGACCGTGGTACTCCACTTTGTGACTCTCAGGGTTTGTATGAGAAAATCGTGCTTTAATGCGTTGTTGTTGGCTAAAGCAGGGAAACCTGGAAACTCCTGCCGTGGAAGAGAGAAACGGGCGAGAAAAGCGAATTGCTGAATCCCAGCGTCTCAGAGGTGGGAGGGAGGAGTTCGGTACCTAATTTACCGATGAGGAAGTGGAGGGGTGACGTGTCCTCGAGTCTCATTCAAGACACAGCCACAGCTCTTTATTGAGAGTAGGACCAGGGCCCCGGTGGTTGCTATGGTTAAACTGCAGGCGGAAACTAACACTCTTCGGAAGGCAAGACAGGAGGAGCATTCAGTTACAAAAAACGGTCAAAAATTGGGGTGTAACTAAGTTCGTTGAGCAATACATCAAATGAGTCAATTGTCGACCCGGTGAAACCGAGTTGCTAACTGAACTGGCATTTTACGAACAGGGGCTTTCTACAGAGCCCACTCACTGACTCAGGACGACTTCGATTAACAAACTCCCGCGGCACTTCCCGCAGGATCGGAAAGCTCGGAGCGCGAGAGATGAATGGAAACCGGAGTCCGGGGCGCGCCGCTCGGGGGGCGGAGCACCCGCGGGAGGGGGCGGGGCATTGTGAGTCACATGCCTGCGCGCTGAGGAGGGCGCGTGGAGGGAACTCTGGTCGTGATTGGTCCGTCGTAACCAGGTGACCGAAGGACACGTTCCGGTAGGCAAGGGCCGGCCAGGCTAGCTACTTTCAGTCGGGAGGCGGCGGCGGAAGGAGGAGGAGCTCCGGCTGCGCTCTCTCCCGGCAGTGGCTGTGCGTCTCAGCGCTTGTCTGGTCCCCACCCCTTTTAAATAAGCCGGTCTGGTCGCCTCCCTCACAGACTAGTTGGCTGCAGGGAGGCGGGGGCGGCGGGGGTGCGGCCGGGGCCGGAGCCCTGCCCGGGGCCCGGCGGCTGGGTGGACGGGCGAGCGGCGGGCGAGGTCGCGCCTGCATGCGTGGCGCAGCCCCGGCATAGCCCGGGGCTGCCAGTGCCCGCCGCGCCATTGTTGGGGGAGGGGGCGGCTGCTGAGCGCGGCGGAGTCGGGGGGCGAGCGGAGGCGGCGAGGAGTGGAGGCGCCCCATGGGGAACTCGCTGTCTTGTTGCGTGTCCCCCAATGCCAGCCCCAAGTTGGGCCGGCGCACGGGGTCAGCGGAGCCGGACTACGAGTCTGAGGTCTACGAGGCGGCGGCCGGGGACGCGGTGGCAGTAGCTCCGGCGCCGGCTGCCGTGGAACCCGCCGAGTTGGATTTCGGAGGTGGCGAAGGCCACCACCTGCAGCACATCAGCGACCGGGAGATGCCCGAAGGTAAGAAGCGGCGGGCGCGCCTCGCTTCTCGCGGGGTCGGCGCCGTCTGCTCTCGGGCTTACCTTTGGCCTCCGCCGCCCCCAGGGTCCCCCGGGAGGGAGCCGCCGCCTAGGGCTCCTTCTTGCCCGGAGTTGGCTCTCCCAGGGCTGGGCACCGGGGACGAAGGCTGGCTCTGCCTGGCGTCCCCACCCCTTATTCTTTACCCGTCGCGTCCGGCCAGTCTCCTTTCCTCTTCCCTACCCGAATGCCCAATTCTTTCCCCCGTTCCCATTTCCCAGCCCGGCCTGAGACCCTCCAGTCCGCGGCCCTTCCTGTTCGTGGTTCTATTTAACATCTCGTGGGACTTAGCAAAGACTTTCTGGTGTATTCTCTCTTTTCTTAATGAAAACTTAAATACTCTAACTTCGGCGTATCCATCCCGTCTCCCTATCCATAGATGGCACCTAACCGAAGGAACTAGGTAAGGGCCTGATGATAGACTTCATTCGTTAAGGTAGTTGATACTCGAGACAATTAAGACAAACATTATAGGATTTGTCATTTAAATTCAAAATAGATCTGGGCAGAGTCAATGTGGTGTTCTTAAGTAAAATTCTTTGGATTTTAATGTTTTCAGTCGCCCTGATAGAAGCTACTTTATCCCTTCTAACTATAATTTGAACACGATAGGAAAGAAAATGGTGGGAGGGGGCTTAAAATAACTGTGAACTGTGTGAAACGTTAACGCCACGGCTGCAGAGAATAGTTTTGTTTTTTTTTCTTTACCAAAGGAGACCGCATGGAGTTCTGATTACTTTAAAATTCCCACTTTGACACAAGTATGTCTTCAGCTGCACAACCTTAACCGACTTCATTTACCCGTTGCCTGTTCTAAGGGGCGGGGGGCGACGTGGTTCCTGAGACTGCTGGACAAAAGTTTCAAAGGAGAAAAAACATTCAGATTGTAATTTGTAATGTACAGGTTTGGGAGTTAACATGCCACATCCATTAAGCAGAAAAGTGTCTCCATGGCTCCCTCCCCCGCGCCCCCCACCCACCCACCAGTAGAATCCTATTCAACTTTAAGAATATTCAGGTAAAATTCTGAAGACTAAATGGCTGGGGGGGTGGGTGTTGTCGGGGAGGAGAGGAGAGAAAGAAGAGAGGAAATGTTTGATTTTTGCCTCTAGAATTTCGGAAAGGGATGGTTCTAGGTTAAAAAAGAAAATTTCTGGGTAGCATAGTGGCACTTTAATAAAGACTGTGTTCTTTGAAGTATAAAACATTGTACCATAAAGATGTTAAAGCCCCACAGGCCCATTTGTTTCATTTAAATGCCAGAGATTATTTCATTATTTCATAGACGAAATGTCTTACAGCTCTTCTGTTTAAATTTTAGTTGGGTTTACTTAATTTCCTTAAAAGTTAGAATAATTAAGCCTGTGGATTCACCCTTATGATGGACGTGGCTTTGTAAGTGGAAACCACTCCCTTTTCAGAATAGTTAGATATTGTGAAAAAATGAACAAATTATGTGAATTAATTGTAGCTTTAAACACAAAGCATGTAAGTACTTGTGAAAACTGCTCTGCTTGTTGCTATAAGGTAAGCCTCTAAAAGATTTTAAAAAGCAGTGAGTAGTTGGCTAGTGTAGGATGAGAGATGAAAATTGGACCTTTATAGAATTCTTTTAAGATTTACAATGCATTTTCATGTGTATTTCACTTGGCCCTTCCATCTACAAATAAGGCCCATGTATATTCTCCCTCTATTCCCGATGAAGAAGCCAAGACTTAGAAATCTGAAATGACTGTGTAACACAGCTACTGAACAAAAGAGACAGACTTGGGAGGTGGTAGATATGCCAAATTCAGTTCTTGGGATGCTTAAGAAACTGTTTAGAGCGCACCTTATATTTTATAATTTATCCATAAGTTAGGCCTATCTCAGCATACTCCAGTTTTGATTATTGCCATTCCAGTTTATTGTACACAACTCAGAAGCAACATTTACCTCTCCATTCTATGTCTGTACGTTCATTGCAATGGATATGAATAAAAGTAGAAGTCATGAAATAGCCTAAATTTACCAGTCAGGTAAACACCTTGATATATTTTAAAGAGTTTGTTCTGGTGAAATCCAATTGAAGCCGAGAATGCCCTGGACAGAGGGACATAAGGGGAAGCTGGTAAGCGGGCAGGTAAGGTACTAAGCATTTAGCATACGACTATGTATGATAAGGAAGGAGTGCTAAATCAGGAACTGGAAAAATAGAGTTCATGAGTACAGAATTTACCTTTTTATGTTTAACATGATTGTTAAAATTTCATTTCAATTTGTCTTTTTTGGGGGGGCATTCAATAAAGTGATAAGAGAAACCTCAATTTCAGCATTTGCCTATTAATTAAGTTTCCATAGAAACAAGGTCAGAACGCCAAATATAAAGTACAGGCACATTGGAAGTTTGCTCTTAATGTCTTTATTTCAGACAATTTTATATCAGTTTCCCTGGAAACTGAGAAATACCTACTCAGATATGAAACATTTTGGCTTTTCTATAGTGAAGAATTATTTGGTTACTTAGAGAAAATCGTACATAAATGATGCTCTGTCTTGTTCTTCAGAAACATTGGAGAAGAACATCATTTCTTCAAGCCATTTCAAAAAAGTAACTCCTAAGAACGTAGTATAGATTTCAGATAGACTCAAAAGAATTTTTTTCACTTCTTTGTCTTTAACAGTATATCTAATATAACTGATGGTAGTGTCATAATAGAAAATAAGATGCTAAGGTTGTATTATCTGATTTTATTTTTATTCATCAACTTTTCATACAACCTTTATGTTGTGACCTTAGGAGCTTTGCTAATTTTCTGGTGAAAGGTGCTCTCTCAAGTGACCCCTCCCTCCCATTCCCCTGAAGAGTGGGTAGGGAAGGAATTGGCAATATGATGTGGAAAAACCTCTGAGCAACAGATCTTTCCTCTCTCCAGTAGCTATTTTAAACACTTTTTTTTTTTTTTTTACTTTTTTTGGTGACGGTATTAATAAACATTTGATGTAAAAGATTTAGAAAACACAGAAAAGTCCTTCACTCACACTCAGAATGTCCAGAATTTTTATGAATATTTTGGTGTTGATTCTTCCTGAACCTTTTGTATGCATATAAACATAACACTGTGTTTATTTTACAAAGATGAGATTGTTCTTTATGTGCCCCTTTGTAATGAAAAGTAATGACGTGAAGCTCCTGGAACTGTGCTGACACCTAGAGAGTGCTCCAGGATGATGTATTTCCATGCAACTGTACATAGCTCTACAGCCTGCCTTTTACCACCTGTTTACTGTGCCATCGAATGGTTGGAGCATAATTCATTTACCCAGCCTTTATGGTTGAGCATCTTTTATAATCCCATTATAATGCTTTATTCAGGGGACACAGATAAAAACTGACGCATTGTATTGATACTTCCCTATAGCATTCTGATTGTACACTTTGTCTTACGACTTAATTAAATTCATAGGGTGAGTCATTTTGTAGTTAAAGTATTTTAACATTAAATGTTCTTTTCCCAAATTAAAGTTACCATTGGTTTTTCACTGAACATTAGATTTCCTCTTTTAGGTTTTCGTGGTTCTTGGTAACCTGTCTTGTGTCTTTGATTCTGAGTAACTAAACTACTACTCTAAGAGATCTGAAATTAACTCTGGTCTTAGGTGACAGACACATCAAAAGACAGCATTAGAAGAAATCTTAGATGATGTGGGAAAATTGGGAGAAACTTAACTGGTTTTGGGTACACTGAAACATTATTAGGCACCATTCCAGAGGCAGGACAGACAGTGGTTAGACAAGACAAAGCCTGTACCCTAACTCAGGTCCTTACTTTCTAGAGGTGCGTGGGGGCTGACAACACAAGAATAATGTCAGGTAGTGAGACACTGAGAAGAAAGAAGATGAAGGTAATGGGCTGGGGGGGAGGACAGTTTTACAAGGGATGGTTAAAAACAGCTTCTCTCCTTAAGCGACCCATGAGCAGTCCTGAGAGAGCCGTGTGAGGATGTGGGAGAAGAGGCTTCTGTGCAGTTCCTAAGAAGGGAATATGCTTGATGCGTGCAAAGGACAGAAAAGACGGGTGGCTGCAGCTGAGTGAATGAATGCCAGGAGGAATATAGGGGATTAAGACCTTGTATGCCTAGTGGGCCTTGACAAAAAAATATGAATTTTAGTCTAATTGTAATGGGAAACCATTGAAGGATTATATGCAGGGGAATGATGTTAATTCTTAGAAAAAGGGAAGGGGGGTAGAGAGGGTGGAGGGAGATGAGACCAGCTACTGTGTGAGAATAGACTGTAAGGGCAGAAGGAAGCAGGGAGGGAGACCAGTTAGGAGGCTGGTGCAGTAGCTCAGGTGAGAGCCAACAGTGGCTTGAACAAAAAAGAGATATTAATAAGGGCCTAAAATGGGCTGTAGTATATAGATTGCTCTTGCACTTCATTTGATTCTCACCATGTTCTGAGTTAGGTAGTGTAGTAATTTTTCTCTTAGGTATAAAGTGAGTTGTCCAAGGTTTTAAAGATGAATATTGTTAGTAGGACTGTAAATTCCAAATGCATGGCGTATAGGAACAGAATTTACTGACGACATTATGTGAGCTTCTTTAGAATACTACTATTTTTTTTTTTTTTTTTTTTTTTTAACTAGCCACCAGGGAAGCCCAATACTGCCTTTTTTCTTGTTGTTATTATTTAGCGTATTGTTGTTATTTTAGCGTATTAAAATAACAATACGCTTTTGTTGTTATTTTAGCGTATTAAAGTAATAAAACTTTAGAGTTAAAACAGTAACACTGCATAATGTGAAATGAAATGAAGGTAACTTGCAACCCAGAAAGGTTCTTAAAAGTCCAAGAAACTGAGTCAAGTACTCTTTAGCAATATATAAAGCCAGGTGTACCTACCTATATGTCACCTCTCAGTCATGATCACTGTAAAACTGATTAAGGATTAAAATAAGGCAAAACTGAGAACCAAGGTAGAGGCAGGTACAGAAGCAGTTGGAAACCAGAGTTGGGAAGTTTGGAAGCCAGGATTGTCAGAAGCTAGGAAAGCAGGATCAAGGCTTGGGTGAGCAGTAGACTGGCAGGCGCAGAGGCTGCTGTGTACCCTCTGGTGAGGCAGCCCAGCTCAGGGCTGGCTGGCAGGGACTCCCTGACTGGGGTGGAAAGTGTGGACTCAAGGAGATGAAATCATCAGTTTACATGGTAATTGTAAGAATTGTAATATTTGTATTATGAGCCATAAAACTAATACACTGTACAGTATAGGGATGCTAGGGCAGTTCAGTAAATGCAGTGGTTACCTTTAAGTAAACTGGTGCTCAGCAGTTAGCGCAGAAACTGCTGACATCTCCTGTTTATTTGGAATATATCGAAATCAATATGTTGATATTAATCTTTCTGAAATATGCTGCTTCTGTCAGATGCTTTCTTGGTCACTTCCCTCTCCCTCTGATATTTTAACAAGGAAAAATCATTTATTGACAGTTTGATAGCATGGTTTTAACACTTTTAGCCTTCAGTAATGCATTTCATTTGTTCTAAGTTGCCTGTATTTTCACATTTTTAACAACTGCAATTGAGATGGATCTTAACAACTGGTAGAATCTTAGATTGGAGGAAAAACAGTATTCAGTGTCGGTGGTGTTTTACAGGTTTCCTCTGAGAAATGTTTACATTAAGACCCGAGTTTAATTTCTTTTTAATCATACTTTTTCTACATCGACCTATCATGCTGTCAAATAAGTTGCAATTTAAATTGATAATACTAAAGTGATGGGTCTTAAAATACAATTTTAATCATAACCCCTAATCATGAGCTCAAGAATATTTCTCCTGGGTAAAACATTCTCAGAGGTTTCTAAAGAAATAACTTTAGGAAGAATCCATGTGATTTCCTGAATGCACAGTAATTTCCTGAAGTCTCTAAATTACTGTGTGTGTCCATGTGGTGGGGAGAGGGATGAGAGGGATGGTGGGCGGTAAAGCTTTGCTGAATAGTTGGCAGTCTTACCTTTGTGATGGTGAAGAGTGTGGTAGGTTTTAACATAGTCTCCTTAGGCTCTTGGGAAGATAGTTAATGGAAAGTGCAGAAATACTGTGTGTATGTATGAGTTTACTGTCTAATGGCTCACAAGTCCATTCTATAAAATAGTGATGTGGTATTTTTCATTAGCAAAAAGTGCAAGTTATATAGAAAATTGTTAGTTATATAGGCTATAAACAGAAGATTAATATTTTCTGAAAACCTCATGCAAACTGACAGCAGTAGGGCCCTGGTGTTTACAGTACATTCAAATGATAGGCCAACTCACCAAAGTGGAAATAACACTGATAACTGTGGGAAAATAGTCAAACTGTGTCATGAAAAGAAATACAAATTAGATCTACGGTGAGGTTCCTCATTCATATCAGTAGGAATTTTTTTTTTTCAAGTATCCAAAGCAAGGGTAGGCACTCAGAATGTCATGATGGGTAGCATTATACCCTAATGTGCCCCCCACCTTCTTAGGAAGCAATTTAGCATTGTACATGGAGCCGTGAAAGTGATCTAACCTTTTGGCTTGGTCATCCCACTTCCAAAGATCTTTGCTAAGGAGATAAAACCATTATTTTAAAAAACTATATACATGAAGATTTTCCTCATAATATTTTAAGAATAGAACTTTGTAAGCACCAATCCCCAGCAATAGGGGATTGGCTAAGTCCAGTATAGGAATAACACTTGATGGGCCAGTGTGTATTCATTAAACAATAAATATGCAACAGTGGGGTGGAGAGCGCTTGTTAGTAACAAGAAGACATAAATTGTACACTAATTAGAGCTTTTTTTAGCGTATAAGAAAAGCAACTAAAAGTAATGGTTGTGAATCACTGTGTTAATGATTGTGAATGGTTGTGTTTAATTTTTAAACAGCATTGTTTTGGCTCATGCAGATTTTTGTTCATGATATTTGTTAAAGGAATGAGCAAGTGACTTTTACCTTTCCCCACCTTCAGTGTGATCATCAGTACTGCTGATTAACCAGGTCTCCTTCAGTTGCAAGTTAAAAGAAATTCACAGAGTTAAGCACTACTTGACCCAGGAGTTAAATGATCTCCTCAGTTCTGCTCTCCTCTGTTGATGTCTCCTGAGAAGCCTTTCCCCTCATGATAGCAAGGGGAGTGTCCAGCAGCTCAAGACAAGCTAAGGATCCTAGAGCACAGTTCTGCCTTTCTCTTTTCTTGGGAAGTCCCAGGACAGCTGTGATTGATTGGCCAGTCCTGGGTCCTGTGCCCACCTTTGAACCCCCTAGGACAGAGTAGGGAGAGTGCCAGCTTTTTTCTGGTCACTTGGGCTAAGTTTACTTTTTTTTTGCGTGTTGTCATTTCTTTTCTCCCAGCCTTCTTGATTTTTGTATTTAGATCTGTAGTGGCACATCTTGGTTTGGCGCGCGCGCGTGTGTGTGTGTGTGTGTGTGTGTGTGTGTTAAAGCTTGCTTCTCTTTGATTCTGGCACTTACTTTTCCTGGACTTCAATTGAAAATTGTTAAGTTTTACCATGCCATAGACAGTGGTAAATAATATAGCTACTTTGCAAACATTTCTGCTTATTTTTTAGATTCAAATGTAGTCTATTTACTTTCTTTTTTGGTATAGGTAAGTAGTCATGAATCCTTTCGGAAGCCATAGGTTAGAGGCAGCTGTGAAAGTCTCTGCCTGTCATTTTGTGTACAGCTGAAATAATTTATTTTCCCATTATCTAATTTTTCAAATATGTAGGGGAAAAAAACTTTAAAATAATTGTATGGGTCTTTTACATAAAAATGTTGAATAGAATATTTTCTCCAAAAGCAGCTTGATAAACTTCAAATTCAGTGAAGGAATTTTCATGAAGAACAGAGCAGTTGGTTTAGCTATGTAAATTACTAGTGCTGGCAGTAACATTAAAATGGATGGCTCAGATTCCTGTTAAAATGGGAAGTCCAAAATTACTGTTCGTGCAAAATTCTTTCTGGGCGGGAAAAGGGGATTCTAGGTAGATACATATGTGAAATGCTGGGTTAGACAGAATTCACTACTAGACGAATTAGTTTTTAATATATCAATGTGTGTATTCTTTTGATTCTCTAAGAGGCAGGGATATATTTGTATTTCACTTTGACCATCAAACCCCTCGTTCAAAAACAGATCAATTATTATGTGGTCTGGGAAATAATTGCCTTCACCATTACTCTTAATCTGAATCGTGGTCCAGTTTCTTAAAAGATTGGTTAATTGGTTTGAGATGGACTTTTTTGAGGAAGTGTCATAGGGCTTCTATGTTTGTTTTAAACAACAACCTTATTATCCTATGTGGTAGCTTGTGCTTGTTTTGTATTTCTGCCTAAACAGAAGACACTGTACCACCTTGGTGCAAGGTGGACTACAGGCAGACCCACCTTTTTATGTAGGTGTGGCCAGAAGTTTTTTTCAAGTAGCCCTATGATCTGCTCCAGGAAGTACTCTTATTGAAGCCCCAAATTAATCATGCAGCATGGAATGAAGAAGTGAGAGTTCAGCTTTGGAAATAGAGGGCAAAGTTAAAAATCACTATCACGGAAGTGTTCCTATAGATTAGAACATTGAACTTTTTTGTAGTCCTCTTAAATCTGCCATGATGAATAGCCCCCAGATAAACCACAGCCAGTTAAATGAGTTCATTTGTTGAATGGAGTTAGAATTAGCCATTTGATTGTCTGAAGAACATTTGCCAAAAGCAACTCACTTGGTTTTGGCATATTTGATACATTGAGCTGGTATCTGACAGTAGTTGGCCACAGCATAACTTGCTTCTTGAGACTGTTCCTGGACTGTGCTAGTAATATCAGCTTTAAAGGAGGGTGACTGAATTTTTAATTGATAAGTAGGAGGGGAGTCACATATATGATTCATCTAAAAATGGCATCGATTATTTAGGTGCAAGTGAAAGAAGTCTAAGACATAGCCATGGTTTTATTCCACATGCATGGAGAGTTTCTACAATTTTGCTGTTTCCCAATAGAATTTTTATATTGTGCCTTTACTAAAATTGCCTTTTTGTCATTACTAAAAGCTCTTCTCAAGGCTATTAAAACTGGTTTATATCAATGTGTTGCTATCTTTAAAATCACTTATTTTTCTACTCAACTAAATCACCACACCTTTTTCTCTTCTTCCTGTACAGACTTAGCTTTGGAATCAAACCCTTCTGACCACCCAAGGGCAAGCACAATTTTCCTGAGCAAATCTCAAACGGATGGTAAGACAATGTTTTTTTTTTTCCCCTGAGAAAAAGAGTGAAAACTGTTTTTGTTTTGTGTATTATAGGAAGTATTTAGAAAAACTCTTACAGTGGTTTAAATGTTTCACTTTTTCATGTATTCACTTGTCTTATTTTAATATGTTGATGATACACTTTAATGTTTTAATGAAGAGAACACTTAGACTGTCTGTTTATACATTTTGCCACCTCTTTATCAACATAGTCAACTGGCCACATGATTTAGATGTGGTCTGTTTCTCCGTGCTACTTTGTCCTTTTCAGCTTGCTCCAAAGAGCACATATGTTAAAGATGAATGATAGGGTTTAGGTCACAGTTAGGTTTTCATTTGATCAAATCAGAAAAATTAGTTGTTATATATGGGAATTGAGCCTTGTGATTTTGGCCCTGTTTTACCCAGTGTTCAACCAGACGAGCCTATCTCACATCCAGATTTATGCTACTCAGAACTTTTAAGCTATTCAAAACTTTCTCATCCTAATGTAGTGCTGTGCCAGGGTAATGAGAGCAACATGCCTTACGGGGTTTCCCAGAAGATTATCCTCAGCATGTGAAACTCATATAAATTTCCTGTGTCCTCCTTGTTTTAAGATGGGAATCAGAACTGTAGAATTTTTTGCACTCCTGCTTGCCTGCTTGTCTTCCTTAATGTTATGTTAAATCCTAGTTTATTTGCTAAAAAGCCATACGTGACCGAGTTTTTCAGTTGATAACGAGAGCAGGAATACAAGAAGTGAACATTCCACAATATTTAAAGTGATGCAGCACAATAAAAAACGGAGGTTTGTTTTTTTGTTGTTGTCGTTTTGTTTTTTTCCATTAGATCACTGGTTTTTATAAAAGGATATAACTCAGGAACAGCCAGATGGAAGAGATGCAAAGGGCCAGGCATGGAGACAGGGCACAGAGCTTTGATGCCTTCTGCAAGGGTACTACATGTTCACCAACCTGGAAGCTCCCAGGGTTTCTAACTTGCATTTTTCTAGTGTTTGTACTTGAGCCACTCATTTCTGGTTAGGATTGCTCTGTTTCTCAGTTTCTTCCAGAGCCATGAGCTGCTCACATGTAGAGGGGCTCTGGAGACAGTAAAAGAAAAGCTGCCCCATGCCTGTCTCTCTCTTCAGCCTTAAGGAATCCGTGCCTTTGATGCCCGTCTGGAGTTAAAGGAGGCAGTGTGAGCAAGAGTGTGGCCTGAGACCCTCTTCAAGCTTTTATTTTTCTGGCCTTTGTTGGAGCAAAACAGTTTTGTGTGCTGTAGATGTATTCATTTAGGTTGGCACACTCATTTTAAAATTTACCTTTAACATAGGTTACTTTCCAGTTGTGTATTTTTTCAGTAAGGTATTTGAGTAGGTTACCATTAAGTGGTTCAGGATGCTTCCAGAGATACTGGTGCGTTTAGAGACGAGTGCCTGGCCAGAAACTAGTTCTTAGGGTCGTCATCTGTAGATTGTGGTAATTAAAGTAAGCTGTGTGTGAATGAAGAATTAGAAAATACTACTGGCTAGTAGTTCAGCTAGGCAGCAGGTAAATTTTTTTATTAGCTAAGTTTCTCACCTGGCCTAATTTGCTTTGTCCTTTTCTTTTGTAAATGGGGAGTCCTTCATTTGTACCTAATACAGAATATCTATTAGGTCAAAAAGGTAAAACTAAGTTTTTAGATTTTATTTATAGGACTCATCTTGCTGGGTGATTTAAATTATATATTTTGTTGGAAATTATTTTAAAAGATAGAATGGAATTTTATCTCATTGTGTTATTGGTAACCCATCAAATAATTAGCGACTACTTTTATTTTTCTATGGCATTTGTATCAGAATTCATCAGTTAATTTTTTTTATTCTTAGTGCGAGAAAAGAGGAAGAGCAACCATTTAAACCATGTAAGTAAACAGTTGAAAAGTTAAGAAATTAATAGTTTGCATTAAAAATATGTCTGCCATGATTCCTAAAAAATATGATGGATCCAATACTGTAGAATCTTTTTTGTAGATTTTCTAAATCTCTATTTTCCTAATTATCAAATGTATTCAGGAAAGTCTTTGACTTAGTAGTGCCCATTTTTTAAGGGTTCTGACATTTAAGTTAAATTTCAATAATATGGTTGTAGTATAAAGATCTGCCTTAAATTCTTTTGCCTTATTTTTTTGATCTTATTTTCTAACCAAAGTAATAAAAGTACAATAGGTAAGTTAATTTTTAACATTGACTTCTTGTCATAGCAGGTGAAAGCTTAGCTTCTTCACTCCACCATGACGTTATTTCCCTCCCTGTGTTCCCTCAACATGTATCAGTTTTTATTAAATCAGAATCAATGTTTACATTACGACGACTCTGCAAATTTGTGTGTGCATTGCTGAGCCATATAGTTCTCTGACTGTGCCTCCTCCTTGTACACCCTTCATTCTTTTTCTTAAATATTAATGACACTGGAGCACTTTTGCACTTCTCTAGGATAATCCAATCCCCCTTTTCCTAGCCAACGTGATCTCACACAGCCAGATGCAGTAAGTAGCTCCCTGCCCGGTCTCCCTGCTTTCACATTCTTCATTTTTTCTGTGGAATTAATTTCCTGACTATATTCACTTGCCTGTTTTCTAACAGCTATTTTTTTCCCCAAATGTTTTACCATTTGTCACATGCCTATCAAAAATATTTTCCATCTACTAAGCCACATCTGTTCCATTTTTTTCTTGGAGACACTTTTCCCCAATCTTTTGTCTTCCTACTCCCATATAGACTGGTGTTCTCCTAGGCCTGCTCTGTGCCTCTTTTCCTGGGATATCTGTGTGAAGTCATCTGGGATCTCACATAACTCTGCTCTCTTGTGTTGGATCCCCTATGTCCTAGATTCTGTTTCCCTCGTTATACTTCCTTGTTTTACTGGAGCACATTTTCCTGAGAAAAGGGCACATGGGCAGAAAGTTTATAGAGATCTAGCCTCTCTGAAACTCCTTCTATTTGATAAAGTATAGAATCCTAGGTTGAAACTAATTTTTGCAGTTCTAAAGACATTTCCCTCTCATCTTCTCATTTACAATGTTGCTCTTAAACCTGTTGACATTGTATGATACATTGTACATTACCGATTTTAGTCATTTTCCCCCATCCCTTCCTTCTCTGGAACCTTTTAGTACCTTCTGTCTCCCTGGGATTTTGAAATTTCATAATTTGGTTTGGTATAGACCTTTTTTGTGTGTTTCTTTGATATTCTGTTTTTTTCTTCCAGGTTCCTATTATTCAGATGTTGGAAGTCTTAGACTTACCAGATCGCTAACTTTTTTCCCCTCCTGCTTTGCATTTTCTTTTTGTCCTGCTTCCTGGAGATTTCCTTGACTCTGCTCTAATCCTGTTGAATATATTGTTTTGTCTACCTTATTTTCAATTTATAGAGTTCTCTTATATCCTGTCATTCCTTTTTTCACTGATTCAATTTCAAGTTTTCATTTGCTCCTGAGTTTTATCACTCCCATCAATTCCTTCTTCCTGTTTTGTTTTGTTTTTTTTTAAAGCATCCTTTTATTTTATTTTATTTTATTTATTTTGTGGCTGCATTGGGTCTTGGTTTCTGCGCGCGGGCTTTCTCTAGTTGCAGTGAGCTGGGGCTACTCTTTGCCGTGCGTGGGCTTCTCACTGCGGTGGCTTCTCTTGTTGTGGAGCACGGGCTCTAGGGTGTGTGGGCTTCAGTAGCTGTGGCTCATGGGCTCTAGAGCGCAGGCTCAGTAGTTGTGGCACACGGGCTTAGTTGCTCTGTGGTATGTGGGATCTTCCTGGGCCAGGGCTCGAACCCGTGTCCCCTGCATTGGCAGGTGGATTCTTAATCACTGCACCACCAGGGAAGTCCCATTCCTTCTTCCTGTTTTGATCTCTTACTTGTTGGGGGCTTCCCTCAAACGTGTGATGGTCCCTGGCTGGCTGTTAAGATCTAATTGGAAGCATCACTTGGACAACTCGTTAACTGATGGGCCTCACTGCAAGGATTTGGGGACCACGCCTCTGAACTCTGAGCCTGCCTTGGGTTCTGTAAGACAAACTGGTTTTCTTGTTCCTGTCTTAGTCACTCTCTGTAGGTACCAAGGTTGTGCTTCCTCTGTTCTGCCATGTCAGTTACCACTCCTTTATCTAGTCTTTTCACCTTTCAGACATTAAAAATCATCTGCTGTTTATCCTGTCTTATGTATAGCCTTTTAAAAAAATGCCTTTAATTCTAATGAGATGATATCTCTGAAAGAAGGGGAAGAGGAAATAGATTTGTGGTCAGTCTACTCAAACTTAGATTTATTCTTTGAATACAGGTTCTAAGTTTGAAGTTTTAATTCAATATAATTAACGATATTAATTCAGACAATATATTTGGTTATACCTATAATTAGAATATTATACTTTTCTACTAAGGCCTTGAGTATGAATTCTGTTCAAACCACTCACCCTACCATATTGTCCATTAATGTGCAACACAGATGGAGTATTACACATTTTTCAGTTAAAGTCATTGATTCATAATAAACATATCCAAAACTTGTGAAAAGGGGGAGGAAAAAAGTGAACTTCACCTTTATTCTTTCAATGGGTTAAAATCAGAGGCAGTAGGCACAATGGGAAGATTCATTGGGTGGGGGCAGGATTTCAACAATGATAAGTTTTGGGGGTTGTTAGTCACTAGCCTCCTAGGTATGATTATTTTCTAGTCTTCACCACTAAACCTGAAGTCTACTAAGCAGCCTTTCCCCTTGTAAAGATTGTAAAAGTCCATCTATTCTGTCCTTAGTGCTGAATGAAGATAAATACTCTTCTTCAGTGACCAATTGAAATAATACCTATGAACATTAAACTGTCAGTAGTGTTTTTTGCTACTTGATTTTTTTTGTATTTGCATTTTATACCCTTATGTGTGTCAGTGTAGTTTATTGAGGTTGTGAGCCAGCAATGGTAAGGCTTTAATCATAAAGGACAGTTACCTTAAATTTTCAAGCAAGATGAGAGGCAAGTAATCTGCTGGCAGCTAACATATCTAGGCTTTGCTCAGAGTCTTCAATTCTGCCATCCTTTAGTGAATACTAGATGCTGGAAAGTTTGAATAGTTTCAGGAGTAGGCCTGTGGAAGTGTTTCTTTTGTAGGATCGAGCCAGTAGACTGTAAGTTGCTGATACATTAAATGAGCCCCCATAGGACTATAGACCACATCTAATTAAAAATTTTAAATGTTTTAGCACTAATATTTCCAAAGACAAATAAATATACTTTCATAATAGAAAAAACTTTTTTTAATAGAGGAAAACAGGATAAATAGCACCCGGAGCTCTACCAACTAGTCTATATTTTGGTACATTTCCTTACTATTTTTATTCCCCTCATATATATAGATTTTTGGTCAGAATTGACTTTTATTACGTGTAGTGTATGTCATATTATACCCTAATAGTAGTGACCTTAAAAGGTAACCTGCTTCGTTTAGAATCAAAGTATTTGAATGAGTGAATTTTCATTTTTCATGCTGTATCTGTTTTTCGAGATTCTAAAATTACACATTAACCAAATAGCTTAAGGGCCATATCAGAGTTTTAGTTTAAAACATTTCTAGCTTGAAGGAGAAATTAGTCTTCCAAATAGTGGTACTTTTCAAATATGTTACATCTAGAACTTTTTGTTAATAAGGAATAAGTGGCTTTGCATAAAGCATCTGAAACAAGCAAAATGTTGTTTTATATACCATTTGGATATTTCTGGTTATTGGATACTGGCAATTTTTATTTAAATGCTCTGTATTTTAAAAAGCATCAACTAGATTTTCTCCCTGCCTCACCTTTCATGTATTTGTGGAGGACGCCGATGGGAGAGTGTGACAGCATGGTGAAGACTGTTTTATATTAGTAGGAGGAAGGAAGGCTCATCTGAATTAGTAAACAAACGAAAACCAAAAACAAAACCCAGCTTTAAAATTGTTTGTATTCTGTGGTATTAAAGAATGCTACTGTTCCTTCCAGTTGCTTTCAGTGATTGGGATTTGGTTATTGGCCTTACTTTAAGGAAGAGAATTGTCCTAACATAGTTTAGGCCATTTTAGTATTTGACTATTGCCGTGTTCATGGGCTCTTCACAAATAAATGGATACTTCTAAAGTGTTTTAAAGAGAGTTCATTCTCTAGAGGGTCTCAAAAAATTCTTTGTCACCTATCCAATACCACTGTAGATAAACTCTCACGAATTTGTATCTTTAGTAAGATTTACCTTCTAGTTGTAACTGATCTTAAATAATTTCTCAAACCCTTGTTGAATCCTAATTTGTTCCAGATTCTGTGCTCAGTAGCTGGAGGTAGGAGAAGAATCTTCCTAACCTGGAGAAGCTTGTTTACTTAAGAGAGTAGTACTATGCAAGCAGCTGAGACCATGGAACAGTTGGTAAACTAGATGTGTGAGTGTGCAGAAAGTGAGAAGTTTTGTGGTATGCCTGCTGGCAAAGGGATCCTAGAGGAAGATGGGGTCAAGCTTGCTGGGACAGGAGGAAGAAAAAGGCATTGCAGGCAGAGAGCAGCATGGGTGAGGCAGGAGTGTCGGATATCACACAGAACAGAATTAGTACAATTTTGAAATGAATGGGAAGTATTCTCTGAGGTTCTCACTTGAGTAATGTAATGGCAGTCTCACTTAAACATGAAGTGAGAAGTTAAATTCTCCGAGTTGTTTTATCCGTTTTTTTGGATGCGAGAGGATCTTTAAGCAATACCTTTTTGTCCTCCCGATAAGGGAATTGAGGCCCAGAGAGACTTACGGCCCCCCAGCTTTTTAGTGATAGAGCAGCTCTGGCATGCCCAGCCTCTGATTCGAAAACGTTGGTTTCGTCACACTGTCTCCTGAAGTAATACATTTGTTACTGGTGTTCATTTACTGCAGTGAAATACCCCTCTGTCGGTATTATATAAAGCATTACGTTTTATTGTAGCAAATGAATAGAAATAGGAAATCCCAGCTGCATTTCATTGCTTAAGGAAAAAACCCTGAAATCTTATTCTAAACTTTTTACATTATTATAAAGGTAATTTGTAATAGGTGCTTGCCAGGTTTGATTATAGGTACTATATCAAAGCAGCATTTTATAACTCATTTCTCAAAGCTCGTCTGTGGAAGTCAGAGTATAGAGGTTTCCCATAGAGCTGCACATGATATCACACTCAGGGAGTTCATGGAGTGTAAGAAAAATCTTAATGCTTTATCGTTTGACATTTTAACCAAGGAAAAGAACACACTTTTATAGGTTTAACTTACTGTGACATTTTCTTCTATTTCCCTTCCCCTTCAGGTATCTCCAGGGCAGCTTACTAAAAAGTATAGCTCATGCTCAACAATATTTCTAGATGACAGCACAGTCAGCCAGCCTAATCTTAGAACCACAATAAAATGGTGAGTACAACTAGGTTGCCAAGGGCTGAGTGACAGACCCCCTTATCGCTAAAAGCATCCTAGCCATACATAATTTCATTCATTTGAATTGTCCTTTTCAGTGATCAGGTTAAAAAACTGGTGTCAACTATATATTGATTTCAAGGACCTAAATATGAATTTTCAGTTTCCATTGTAATCTTAGAGTGCATGATAGAAGGGAAAGCCAGTTAGCAAATAAGAAATCCCAGAAAAAGTATAAATCTTTATTTGACGCATTTCTGTTGTTAAGACATTGTTGAACATAATGAGAAAGAGAGGTACTTTTTATTGGCTATTTCTAGAAAAAATTATTTCTTTATGAGCTGTAGTCCTAAAACAACATATACTACTTTGGAAGCTACTCTTAGAAGAAGGAACAGATTGTCCCCTACTGGCACCAAAGTGAATCTGCATTGAAATTTAATTGGATTTTGTCAGATTTATCCCACTGTGCATTTTTTTTCCTGCACTATTTCTGTATGAAATTTTACTTCTCCTTCCTGTCCCCCAAAGAGGGGGAAAATATATCAAACCAGTCTTAAGAAATACACACTCAAGCTTAATTTCTTTGTAGAAGAAATTTGTTCAACTGAGGTTTTAACTTAATAGATAGATTTAATTTTTGTTTATATATATAAATATATCTCCAACACACAACTGTATCAATCACAGCAGAGAACAATAAAAGAGATGAGGTTTCAGAAACATGGCTGTGGTCAGGCTTATACTTAAGAAGACACGAACAGTGTCATGATGACGAAAACTATTCCTTAATTTCTGGGAGCACCTCATAGTCCACAATTGGAGACGCACTTTCAAAACACCCTAATGATGAACCTTTCAAGTTTATTTAAGAGAAAAAAACCAAACGGGATGCAGAGCTTCTTGCCTCCTCCCTCGCGGTTGTCCACGAAACATTAACATCTCCTTAGGATATGAACATTGATTTTCCAGGACACAGTTTGGGAAATGCTATTTGAAAATATTAATATCCTTATCCTTAATTTTATTTTTCATCTTAAGTTTATATGCTAATTATATTTTTAATTGGTTTTTAATGTACCAGCTTTTTTTTTAGCTATTTAAATTATCAGTAACTTCTACTTTAATTAAAGACAGCAAGTTCACAGTTATAATAATGTAACTTTCCTCTCTTGCTTACAATAATAGTTGCAGTCAAATCATGTTTCAGCAAAAACTGAGCCCCATCTCTCTCTAAAGTCCTGAGTTTGGGCACTTATCACATAATCACTGAATGTTTTTATTCAGCCAAGACACTGAATCTGTGGGTACAAAAACCACCCTACTTTGGCTAGAGTCACAGCTTCTTTTGAATTCAAAAGAGTCTGATGTCCAGTATATAATTCAAAAGTACTTTGAAGATTAACCTTGCTCAGGGACTTCCCGGGTGGTGTAGTGGCTAAGAATCCACCTGCCAACGCGGGACACGGGTTCGAGCCCTGGTCTGGGAAGATCCCACATGCCGCAGAGCAATTGAACCCGTGCGCCACAACTACTGAGCCTGCGCCATAGAGCCCGCGAGCCACAACTACTGAGCCCGCGAACCACAACTACTGAAGCCCATGCGCCTAGAGCCCATGCTCCGCAACAAGAGAAGCTACCACAATGAGAAGCCCATGCAGCACAATGAAGAGCAGCCCCCGCTTGCGGCAACTAGAGAAAGCCTGTGCGCAGCAACAAAGACCCCGCGCAGCCAAAAATAAATAAAATTAAAAAAAAAAAAAAAAGATTAACCTTGCTCAGACAAGTAGGTTTCATCCTTTTTTTTCCAACCTAGTCTAATTTTTGGAAGTATAGTAAATTTTAATTTGCTCTCATTAAGTTTTTAAAATGATCATCACATACATTATTGGTGAAATAAAGGTTTACTGAGAAAATAAATAGGGCCAGTTGGCTTTTAGGAATGATTTTGAAAATGTTTATCATGGGGTTAGTTTTCAGTGGGGTAGTTGTTCTCAGTGGGGTAGGTGAGCCTTATTAGAATCACTTATGCAACTTCTCAAGATACATGTTTCAGGATGCACAAAGTCCATCCGCCTGCCTCCAAGACACAGTGTCTGCCTGTCTGTCTGTCTGTCTCTCTCTCACCCACGCACACACCCCTTTTGACAGGATGGGGAATGATGTGAAGCATGATCATATGGACAGAAGCATCCCGAGGGATTCTCTGATCTTAACCCTAACTCATTCGTTCCTGAACTTCGCTGCACACTGCAGTCATCTGGGGATCTTTAAAAACAATCCTGATGCCCAAGTCATACCCAGTGCCGGTTAAATCAGAACATCTTGAAGCAGAAGCCAGGCAGTTTTTAAAGCTTCTCAGATGATCCCGGTGTGCAGCCGAGCTTGGGAGCCACTATTTGGTTAGAGGGCAGGAGAAAGAGAACTGCTTCTGATAATTGGTGGGACCTTGGGTAAGTCAGTATTAAGCCTTGGTTCCCTTATCTGTAAAATGGGTTGTTTAATTAAATATCATCTACGGTTCAGTGGTCCTTTCCATCATAAAACTTCTGTGATTTTAAAATCAATTTGAAGATGAAACTTTGAAGCACTATAGAAGTATCCATCTTTGATGCTAACAGTGTTACAGGCCTTAATACAAGTGCTAAGATTCTATAGACCTATTATAAAATTCAGATTTGCCTTCCCTCAATTATTTTGAGTTTCATTTTAGACACTGAGAACAAAGGGGAGCATAAAACTTAACCAGAGAACCCCTTTGTTGCCTAATATACAACATCTGTGAATAACTTAGGAATATAGTAACTTAAAAAAGAGTACTTAAGGGGCTTCCCTGGTGGTGCAGTGGTTGAGAGTCCGCCTGCTGATGCAGGAGACACGGGTTCGTGACCCGGTCCGGGAAGATCCCACATGCCGCAGAGCGGCTGGGCCCGTGAGCCATGGCCGCTGAGCCTGCACGTCCGGAGCCTGTGGTCCGCAATGGGAGAGGCCACGACAGTGAGAGGCCCGCGTACTGCAAAAAAAAAAAAAAAGAGTACCTAAGGACTTGTATCTATCTGTTCGTTAATACTTTATTTAAAATAATTTGGAAATACCTGTCATTAATAGTATACTGTGTAGTATTATGCTGTATTATTAGCACTGCTTATTTCAGGATAGCTAGACCTATCATCAGTTTTGTGGCTATAAAATTTTGCTATTAAATTTTCTAATAATTATATAAAAGTGATTTTAAGTCATTTTGGTATAGAGTACTTTTATTATTTACTTTTAGGGAAATAATGGAAAACGGATGGGTAGGTGGATAGCGAACTAAATCAACTGAAATGCAGGGGCTAACAAAACCCCCCCCCCCACACACACACATAAACACTACTATATGGCTTAAATTTAAGCATGTGTCTAGATAGATATAACTTGTACATGACAGAAGGTTTTGTGGGTAGAAGGACAAATGACAGGGGAAATATGTAATAATTTATATATTATAATAATCAACCAAAACATGCCTTCTAACAGCATATCTAGCATTTTGGGTCTCCTAATTTTGCTAAAAGCCGAAGAACCTAAAACAAGGGGGAAAGCACCCATGTGGTACTGTTCTGAATTAGAGGATTTCAGGGCCACTGGGCCTCTGGAAGGTCTTCCCTCCTTGCTAACCCCTTTTTTAAAATGTCTTCAGGCCTGATATGATAAAAATCAGTTATTACAATGTATTTTTTTCCCTCCACAGTGTGACCTTAGCAATATATTACCACATAAAGAACAGGTGAGCTCTTTTAAAACCTATCTTGTTATTCCAGCTAATTAACTTACAAGGTAACAAGTTTAGTGTTAGGTAATAACTATAGACGTTACTGGCATAAGCTTTTATTATTAGAGTGCTTTTATTACAATATTGAAATGAATCATTTTTATCTTAGGACTCTTAATTCTTAAGTTACCGAGCATCCCAAAGAGTGTTTGTTTATATGGGTTATATTGATAATTTACTGTATTAGAAATTGAAATTGAGAATTTAAAAAATTAAATCCATTGTATGTTAAAACAGGGTTTTCCTTAGCACTATGGAAATTTTGAGCTAGATAATGCTTTGTTTGGGGTGTTGTCCTGTGTGTTATAGGATACATAGCAGCACCCTTGGCCTCTGCTCACTAGTTGCCAGTAGCACCTTCTTCCCTCCACATTACGAAAACCAAAACTGTCTCCAGCCATGGCCAGAAGGACGAAATCACCCCTGATTGGGAACCCCAGTGTTTAACATAAGTCATTTTTTTTTAATGAAAAATAACTATTTTCCACAACAAAAAATGTTGAGAGAAAAGTATCTCCTTAATAGAAGACAGCTGATTCTCATATCTATTCTGTCTTCAGTCATTTGTTTTGAAGAAACAATATGAAGAAGATCCAGTCACGTGCAGATATATAGTTGGAAAAAGGTGTATTTTTAAAGCCTTCAGATAATTTGGTATATTCTTTGATACTGTACCAAAAGTCTGCATGTGCTAGTTTCTTAAATTAGTTAAAATGGAATTCTAAATCATATCAATGAACTTGTAGTAAATACTATGTTAAATTAATACCCATTGATCTGTCATGCATATTGAGTAGATCTTTTTACCTGTACGTGACTTTATAATATTATACGTTGGTCATTTGGAAAGTATTGGTTCACATTTCTTTAGACAGTGTCAAAAACTCACTTTTGTTAGTATCACCACCAATCTTACCAGAAAAGTCTTTTAAGTGTTGAGAAGTTGTCAAGTTCACAATAGAAGGTACAAGTTTTCCAAAAATCCTGATATTCTTAGCTTGATGGCTTGAATTTTATCATTGGCAACAAGTAACTTTAGAGTTATTTTCCTTAAAGTGACAGGCTCACTTTGTTCATATTTGAAAGAATGACTGTCAGTTGTACATTCAAATAACGATGGCGTTCGATGAAAAAAGTGTTTCAAATAAAGATGATGTTCTATGAAAAAAATGACTTACCACTAAGTCACAAGTGCTTTTCCTTAACAGCCATATTTCAGTATGTAAAAGTGCTTAATGCATACTTTCCACTTATTCAGAATATTAAAAAGAAGGACCAAGGTTTAAGAACACTATTAATTTTTACTCTTTTATCAAGGATGTTCTTAAAGCAGAATTTTAACTGCAAGTGGCAGTGAATAATTGAATGACTTCTAATTCAGTTTGGTACCACTGCCTTGATTCACGCTCAGAAACCAGCAGTTTTACCCACTTTTGCTTTTATACATCCATAGCAGATGTCACACAGTGTGAAGGGCAGGTAGTGTCTTAGTCTTCTTATAAAAGCAGTTTTGACCTCTTGGGCCTCCCGAAGAGGGGATAGGGGAGAATCCCAGAGGCCTGCAGACCACATTTAGAGAACCGCTGTTTAGATGAGCACAATGTATTAGTGTGGTGAAATTTTAAATAAAAAGCCTGGTTTCTTTTAAAATAAAAAGACAATTACATTTTTAACTCAAACTATTTAAAAGAGACAGGAAGAAATACACAATAAGAATTTAAAGAACTAAAGAGAAAAAAAACGGGAAAAAACCATGAATGTCATATTCACATTCATTGAAGTTAGAAGAATTTATTGCCCACCACCACTGCTTTATAAGATGTTCTTGCATATTCCAGTGTGAGGTTAGAGGAGTGAAAATATATTGGCTTACAAGCATTGCCTGTTAGGGAGGGTCAGTGCTTATAAAGGCAACTCTGGCTGGTTGTTGTAGAAAAGATTTCACAGAACTTGATGTGCTGAGTAAAAATAGGTCAGGAAACCTTTCTAAGGGCGGAATCCAGGAGAAGAGTTTATACAACTGTTTGCTTTGTTGAAGGTTAAGCTTCCTCTACCCCTCTCTCTACTCCTAGCAGATATTTTACTAAGATAGTAACTCCTGAATTAATTTTTTAAATGCACATTCTTATTTTATAGAGATGCAGATAGATCCTTGGATATTTTTGATGAGAGATCACATCCACTCACAGTAAGTGTCAGTTTTATTGAAGTTGTACTTTTCTCTTATACAGTTGTGTTTATTTCATGCTGATTTGCTTTGAAATTAATTACTAGAAGAAAATTACTTCCTCCAGCTCGAAGTCAAATTCATCTTCCTTTAAGTCTTCTTCCCCCC
The DNA here is from genome assembly GCF_003031525.2 of Neophocaena asiaeorientalis asiaeorientalis. NCBI lineage: Eukaryota > Metazoa > Chordata > Mammalia > Artiodactyla > Phocoenidae > Neophocaena > Neophocaena asiaeorientalis. The sequence continues at coordinate 4,619,307 of NW_020172591.1, forward strand.
GCCATGTTGTGTCTAGTCATTTTACCGAAGGCATGTTGTATAAGGGGTTGATGGATAAGAACCGAGTTGCACTTTGTATGAATAGTGAGCAGGTAAGTAAACATACCCAAGTAACAGAAAATGTATCTTTTGAAAGGATGATTTTCCATAGCATCAAACAATATAAATATTTGTAAATAAACCTAATATGGTAAGACCTTTAAGAAGAAAATTAGAAAACTGTTTAAATTTTAAACCAATTAAAATGACAAAATTTTAAAATTCACTTCTTCGGGTGCTCTGTGGCCACATGTGTCTGGTGACTGCTGTATAGGACAGCACATTCTTAGAGCCTTATGGTTACAGGACACTGGAAATGTGTGACAGAAAATGTGATATATGGTGATCAGCAAGACTTCTGAGCCTAAAAATATTGGGTTGGCCAAAAAATTTGTTCGTTTAGTGAATATATTGTCCAATAAAATTCTTGGTGAAAATGAAAACTGTGTCTTTTATTTTTACTTAAAACCAATTGAACTTTTTGGCCAACGCAGTAGTTTACGTTTGGTTAGAATTCTGTGGGGAGGAAGGTGGAAATACATAAGTTTTCTGAGGTTGTGCCTGTATTTTTCTTTAATGAATGGTGGCGAGTATTGGATCTCTGTGGTATTTTAGGATCCCATTGTTTATGTTTAAAAGACTACAAGACATATCACCCAATCAAAATTCTTTTGAGGGGCACGTGGGCCCAAGTGTGAAGACTGCTATCTTAAGGGTACTTTTAAGTATTTTTCTTCGAGGGATACTTATATTGCATGTTTTCTCCTTTCAGCGAGAAAAGGTTCCAGAGGAATACTTTAAGCATGATCCTGAACACAAATTCATTTACAGATTTGTTCGCACTCTTTTTAGTGCCGCACAACTAACGGCTGAATGTGCAATAGTAACTCTGGTAAGATCTTTTCGTTCCTAAAGCGTCTGTAGAAACTTCTGTCTTGTACACATGGTATGGTCCTGTTTTTCCCAAATGAAAGTAGGTTCCTGAAATGATCATTAGAACTTTATTAAGAGAAACCTATCAAGAGAAAGTAAAGTATACACATTTGAGCTTTAATAATCATTATGATTTTAAATGTTGCCATTGCTTTTCTCATCACAAAACAATTGCTATTAAAGGCAGCAGGAGAGACTTCTGGCTTCTCCTTCCACACCTGAGGACACACATGCACGTGCAGTGCACACACGCACACACAGACGACGCATGCTGTGGTGGTAGGGTGGGGCGATAACTGAACTATCTGGTCCACAGGCAGAGACAGGTTCCGTGTAGCTTGAAGCTGAGTCCCAGACTGTACTGCCTAGGCAGTTCTGATGTGTGTCCTGATCCTCGGATAATGGTGTTAACCATCCCTGCTGTCCTCCTATTGCCTGCATGTGAAGTTGCCCAGGATTAGGGTGCCAGTAGTGCTTCAAAAGGCTTTACTCTAGTTAGCCTGCTAAGCTACAGCTGTAAGGACCTTTTTGTCATCCATTCTGAATTCCTATGGTAAGATTTTATCATTTGAATAATAAATCATTTTCAAGTGAGAGGTAGTTGGGATTGTTTTACTCCTCCCTATAGCAAACCTGTAGGGGGGAAAGTCAGCTGCATGGCCTGCAGGGAAGGAATACTTAGGCCATTCACTGCCTGCTCCTGTCAAGGCAGAATTTAGGAGAGGAGGCTTGTCCTTTTGAAAAGAGACCCCTCAGTGGGTACTGGATCTGACACAGGCCTTTTCTTGGGGCTACAGGCCACTTGGAGTGCTTAGCACATGCTTGAGAGAGGCAGGAATGGTGCTTGCATGTGGAGAGCTAGGAAATGCAGGAAGGAGAGCATTTGGGTTGGAAGAGGGGCATTTCTTTGTAGCCAAGTTAAGCTTGATGTACCTGCGAGACAGCAGAATGGCAGTGTCTAGTAATCATTTGAATATATAGGATTGGAGCATGAATCTGAGCTAGAGGGAGGGAATTAAGTGTAGCTGTTCAAATGCAGAGGAAGTATGTAAAATGAAAAGTGGGTGGGTTTCCCTGGTGGCTCAGTGGTTGGGAGTCTGCCTGCCGATGCAGGGGACACGGGTTCATGCCCCGGTCCAGGAAGATCCCACATGCTGCGGAGCGGCTGGGCCCGTGAGCCATGGCCGCTGAGCCTGCGCGTCCGGAGCCTGTGCTCTGCAACAGGAGAGGCCACGGCAGCGAGAGGCCCGCGTACCGCAAAAGTGGGTAGAAGGTAGATCTGTAGGGACTATCAGCACTTAAGGGACAAATCCCCAGAGGAGCCGCTACAGTGGTAGGAAACCCAGCAGAAAATCATAAGAGACACCAGGAGAGGTTCGAGAATAATGTGGTCCAAACGCTAAATGCTACCAAGAAGTTGCTCATGTCATAAATACCCACCGAATACGTACTCTGTGTCACTTTTCTACATGTGGGGGGTGGAGGACAGAATAGGTTGGATAAATAAAGTTCTTGCCTTTATGGAGCAACTGTGGAAGACGTAAATTTTTTTTTTTTTAATTGGAGTACAATTGATTTACAGTGTTGTGTTAGTTTCAGGTGTATAGCAAACTATGTTTTTTTTAATGAGTGTTTTGAATTTTTATTTATTTTTATTTATTTATTTTTTGTGGTACGCGGGCCTCTCACTGTTGTGGCCTCTCCCGTTGCGGAGCACAGGCTCCGGACGCGCAGGCTCAGCGGCCATGGCTCACGGGCCCAGCCGCTCTGCGGCATGTGGGATCCTCCCGCACCGGGGCACGAACCCGTGTCCCCTGCATCGGCAGGTGGACTCTCAACCACTGTGCCACCAGGGAAGCCCCAATGAGTATTTTTTAAAAGATGACTATTTCAAGAGAAAGCAAGGTAGAAGAGAAAGCAAGGTAAAGGGATAAAGTGATTAGAGGGGCTTCCTAGAAAGATCAGGAAGAGCCTCTCTGAAGAGGTGATGTTTGAACCCAGCACCTGGCTGAACTGAGGAAGAGCAGGAACGCTGGCATTACGGGCAGAGGGGACGAGGGCAAGGCTCTGAGATAGGAACATGCTGTGTATTCAAGGAAAAGCAAGGTGGCCATTGTGATCAGAGTGAGGAACGAGGGAAAGAACATAGGTGATGAGGTCACAGAAGGACAATGCCGTACCGCACAGGGCCTCGTAACTTGCAGGCCACGGGAAGAAGGTATTTGTTTGATGGGAAACCTCTGGCAGATCTGGAGCAGCCGCATAAAGTACTCTTAATTTAAGAGGCTCTCCTGGCTGCTTTGGGGAGAACAGACTGTACTCTGTTGGGAGGCAGAGTGCAGGCAGAGAAGCTAGGCAGTGGCAGCGATACAAGTCAGAAGTGACAGACAGAAAAGCGGTCAGGGTACCAGTGAAGGTAGAGATAACGAGAAGTTCTAACAGATTGGAGCAGGATGACTCAAGTGCAGGCTTTTGGTCCCAGCGACTGGGCGTGTGGCAGTGCTCTTTCAGTATGAGGGAAGGCCTGGGGAGTGGAGCTCTGGGATGAAGAGCTCTGGGTTGTTTGTGTGAAGGCACCGGTGAGCGTGGCAAGAGTAGCCTCTGTAGAGTGGTAGCGGCAGGAGGCTGACTGAAGTGGGTTAAGGAGAGGATGGGAGATGAGGATGCCGTCTGGGGGACAGGCTGGGGACATGTAAGCATTCACACTGGAGGAAGCCTCTGACAGAGAGGGAGAAGTTGTTCAAAAAGAGACTAACTGTGCGAACAGTGTTCTGCAGAAGTGAGATGGGATCAACTTCATTCAGAGAAGAGTTAGCTTCAGTGAAAAGAAAGAAATCTCGCTTTCTCCGAGACAGGAGGGCAAGTGGGATAAATGAATATCGGCACGTGTACCAAGTTTGCCAGTATAAAGGTGAGAGGAAGTTGAGAGATTGCCAGTGTCGTTTCAGTGCCTCTGATTAGTCCCATAAAGTAGAGAGTTGAACCTTGCAGGGAGAGTCGTTCTTAGGGTACTAGAGAGTGCTGAGTTCTCTGGGGAATGGGAGCAGAATTTCACTAAGAACATATAATCTCAATACCCGTGTTTGAAAACACAGTAGAGTTTGGGGAGCATTGGCGAATCTGAGCTGTCAATCTGATAACCCTTCAGAGAGTAAACATACTCTTTAAAACTGGACATTTTTCTTTTTGTCAAATGGCATATATACTCTTCTGCAGAGGTAACAACAAATCACAGCTTACCTCTATAATCTTTACTCAGCTGTTAACTCCATCCAGTTCTTTGTGGGATAGACATTTGATACGTGTAAAAGAAACCATGAAATCGTCTCACAAACCAGCAGGTTTAGAGGAGCCCCAGGGATACAGACACAGGCAGCTCTTCCCACCTTAAAACCAAAAGAATTGACTAAGCTGCAGATTATGGAAGACAGAAATGAATAATGAAATGATAATGGAGATGTGAAAAATAGGGGCTATGAAAAGGACTACCCTTTGTATGCATGTGTGTTCCTTAAAAAGGCACTAAAATATGGGAATACTTGACAGTTGTAAAGCCCCTTTGTACTGCCTGTCCTGCTGTGCCACACAGCAGCCACTGGGAGGCTCTCTTGACCACCAGTTTTTATCTTCAAGTTCATGCCACAAAAGGACTGGTTACTCTGAAGAGAAGATAAAGATGTGCTCAGTCTTACCAGAATTTTACACACTCAAGCATTATGTAAAATCGCCATGCAACCACCACCAGTCTGGTAGGTACATTGCACGTGGTAGGCACTCAAGCATTTACTGAACAGTTGAAATCGACCCTGGGCTGTATGTGCTGCCCTTTACAAGTGGGTAGGTAATAATACAATGCGTGTCTTTGGAATGCCCTTTGCCGAGATGTCCTTTCATTCCTGTGACCAAAATTGGGTTGGAAATTCACACGGGCAGAGTAGAAATATCAGACTAACAGAAATATCTGACTTACAACCGTGACCTGGCCTCTGGCCTTGGCTTGGCTGAGCAAAGTCTTTGTAGAACCTAGGAATAAAAGGCATGTCAAAAAGAGATGAAATCTGTCATTCCTAACAATTCTTATCACAGCACTTAAACTGAACTAAAATCAAAGATCAGTGCTCTACTTTTGCAGGTTTACTTAGAAAGGCTTTTAACTTATGCTGAGATCGACATTTGCCCCACTAACTGGAAAAGAATTGTTTTGGGAGCCATTCTTCTTGCCTCCAAGGTTTGGGACGATCAGGCTGTATGGAATGTGGACTACTGCCAGATCCTCAAGGACATTACAGTTGAGGACATGTGAGTTTGTAAGGTTACGGTGAACTTTGTAACCATTTTCCAATGCCTCATTTGCTCCCATAAAGTTTACATTTTAAGAAATGTTACATTGTGCAGAGAGCTGAAATAGACATAAAATTGCAGACTTCTTTCTATCTAGCTGTAGTATAACAATTTGTATTTCCCCTCATTAATTGGTAGGTCTTGATGTGTTATTGTTGTAATATTCTGCTTGATAAATTGAAATTGTTTTTCTGGTGGTTTTTGCCAAACATTTTACAAGCTCACTACCAGAACAACATGGTACAGCAAGTAACTTCACAGCTTTCTTAAAGCTGTCTACCAGGTCCAGTCCATTTTTAAGGGGCACATGCCTGGACTTTGAAGCAAGTGGCCACTGTTAAGGTCTTAGGGCCTCTAGACTACTGACAGGTTATAATTTCAACCTGAGTCACACATTGTGTATTTGCTTTTGCTGGTCTTTTTCTCCTTTTTATCTGAGGTTCTATTGTTACAGAAACTATGATGTACAGGCAGGCACATATAAAGGTTTCAGATCCCTGTGTTCCTGTCTCCTCCCCTAAAGTCTGCTGAGTTAGGAAACACCTACCTCTCAGGTAGGCCGGGAAGCATCACTGGGGCCTCACCCAGGGCACTCAGCAAACACAGCAGCAGCACTTTGTGGGGCCTTGAGTTAACTAGGCAGGTTCTCCTCACAGATGGCACGCTCACATTGGCATGAAACACCAGGCTTCCAATCTGGCTCTGGTGAAGGGCCCCAAGGGTGGGAAGCAGGATGAGCCAGAGAGGTAATTCCAGCAGACTCTCGAAGTGCCCGCTTGACAGTGCAAATGTCTTTGTGGGTGACATGCAGGAAAATGTGAAAGGACACCTGTTGATTATATTGGACAGCAGAGGCCGATCAAGGTGGCAGGCAGGAGCAAGAGTTTGTTTTTGTTACCTTTGCCTCTTACTCTAGATAATTCACAATTACCACAGTGCATATTTACAGCTGAAGCGAGGAAAGTTGTGACTAAGAGATGGGACCAGTGACTGTCAGTAGCTGTCAAAGTGGCTTTTGGTGAAAATGTCCACTTCGGTGATAATGTAAACCGGGTGGTCATGGTGATATTGCTGGTAGCAATCTTAGCAAACAGTGTAACAGCAGATAATGAATTTGAAATGAATAGAAGTACTTTGGGAAGTTGCAGAAACTAAAGTGACGTTGACCAACACTATCATCAGTCTTTAAACTGGTCCCTTGAAGGAAGGAAAATTTGTAATCGCGAACACCATCCCTGCCATGATGGCAGCTGAAATTTTCTCAGAATCTGCAACTGAGCTGACTGGGGCTCTGGTTCCAGGTACAACATCAGAGAACATGCAGGGAAATGTGTGGGGTGTTCATAGATGTGAGCCCAGGAGCATTGGCGGCAGTGTCCAGCTATGAAGAAACTAATTCTAAACAACGCTTTTCCGTGTAGAACAGAGAATCACCAGGAGTTATGTTTATAATAGGCTGCTTTTGTTTATGATCTTTGGAAGTCAGAAAGCATTACAGCAAAGTGTTTAATACACATTTGTTTCATCCCTCTGCTGTTGACCACTATTTGTAATGGTCTCATTTTGAGTCTGAATTGAAAAATTGCTGCCTATCTGCTTTTCCTTAAAACTTTCTAACATCTATGTGTCTTGTTAAATATATATTTCCCTTGAAAAGAGTAAGTTAAACTGAGCAGCTGCTGTTCAGAAAATTTGCTGCGCCTGTAGATGGTATGCTCTTCAGCCATCTAGCCATTTAAAAAACAACAAGAAACACAGAAGATGCATTTCTATAGGCATAATGCTTTTCTTCAGTGATTAAAGCTCTATTAATAGACATGTTAATCCTATGAAGTACTGTATTTCCACACAGTTAAAATGTATTACTGGAGAAAATATAAAAGGGATAGTGAAGTGCATTTATTCCTGTAGTAAATTAAGTCCTGATTAGCTGATTATCAAAACATTATCTGATTTACATTTCTATAGACTTCTGGCCGTATGAACAGGAAATTAATTTTGGAAGTAGGTTCAGTTAGGTTTAAAGTTCAACAAATGAGAAACCTCATTTCTGCTCATACTCTGCTCTCCATACAGGAGGACATGGAGCATTTGTTGATTTATCCAATGGATAAAATATTAACACTTTAAAACCAAGAAACCAAATGTATTGTAAAATAAGCCACTCGCATGTTTGTTTGGGTATTTATCATTTTTATTTATATAATCATTTTTATTTATATAATCAGCTCTCTAAAGTGATTGCTGTGAAAAGTGGTAAGATGTACTCTAATTTTATAGTTGTTAAACATTTGGCAAGCAAATGGCTGGATATGGTCATATAGCAGAAGCCTGCTCCCAACACTCTGCTTTCCCACTTCATTGAATTCGCCCCCTGTGGGCGTGGCCACCTAACACCAGGGGAAAACAACTGCTCTATCAGAGGTCATATCGTAAAGTGGGTTTAGTCTAGCTGAGACATAATCTTACTGCCTTCCTAAGCTTAAAAAGTGCATCCTGTCCTGTCATGGTGACAACAACTCACCCTAGTAAGGTTAAGGTGAACAGAAACTTGCATTATGTCCTTTGACACAGCCCCATGCATTGTGGCGGGGGTGGGGGGGGGGATTCCCTTTCCCATCGAATGTAGCTTATTTATTTATTTACTTGAGATGAATCCTTGTTGCCTCAAGAGTTTTCCCCCCTCAGAGATAATAGCAGTGGCTCCCGATGGATCCATTTGTTGCCGTGGTGATGTGCCCACTCCTTTTGTTGGCTCGCCTCTACTTCAATAAGCCCCTTCCTGTCATCAGCCCAGTGAAAATGTCTGCAAGTTCTTCAGAGCTAATAAACAGCATACATCATTCCTTTCATCTGATCACTATAGCGGGGCCTTGTGAGTGAGTGTGGAGCATGAATCGTACAGCTGCACTAATGGAACTCTGAAGAATGAGCCCCTGAGTCAGCAGCATGAGTGCATAAGAGGGCCATAACCTCTTCCCCCTTGTCCCAAACTCAAAGTGCTGGGACACAGAAAGGACCACAAATAGCTGTACCTTGTTTGAACATTAGGGTATTAATCCAGCTGGGTAGCCATTATTTGTTTCAAAACAGTATTTAGAGCCATCCTAGTAGCTCAGAATGGTATTTTTGAAGATAGCCCAGTTGACTAAAATTGTCCTGTGTTGGTTTTGTCTTCTCCTCCCCCAGGAATGAGATGGAAAGGCACTTCCTGGAGCTACTTCAGTTTAATATTAATGTTCCCGCCAGTGTGTATGCCAAATACTACTTTGACCTTCGCTCCTTAGCAGATGACAACAACCTGAATTTTCTATTCACTCCTCTTAGCAAAGAAAGAGCACAGAACTTAGAGGTAAGGCTGTGAAATCACTACCTGGGGTTTTCTGTCAGCCACCGAAGCCACATCTGTAGCTAAATTATATTAAGCAGTGATTAGGAAAATGGAAAGCTGTTAACAGTTTGAAGAGCTTATTAACCCGTTGGCATCATATTTCCTGTGTCTTTTATGGTTTATACAGGGATCTCGCATTATAAAAAAAAAATTCTCTTCTGTAACCATAATTCAGAATACTTTAAATCATATTTAATCTGTTCTTAATGGTTTTCCATTTGAACCTCTACACTTAACATAACCATACATGAATAATTTCTTAAAATTGTATCCCTAATCATATGTACCTACATAATCTACTTACCACTCTTAACTGTCTTTTTTTTAATATATAATTGATGTTTTGGACTATTTCTACTGTCATGATTTTTTAAATAAATAAATTTATTTATTTATGGCTGCATTGGGTCTTCGCTGCTGCACGCGGGCTTTCTCTAGCTGCGGCGAGCGGGGTCTACTCTTCATTGCGGTGCACGGGCTTCTCATTGCAATGGCTGCCCTTGTTGCAGAGCACGGGCTCTAGAGCCCAGGCTCAGTAGTTGTGGCGCACGGGCTTAGTTGCTCCTCGGCATGTGGGATCTTCCCGGACCAGGGCACAAACCCGTGTCCCCCGCATTGGCAGGCGGATTCTTAACCACTGCGCTACCAGGGAAGTCCCTCTTAACTGTTTTTTACTCAGCTTGCAGTTCGTGTGTGTGTGTGTGTGTGTGTGTGTGTGTGTGTGTGTGTGTGTGTGTGTCTCACAGTTCAGTCCCATGAGTTTATTAGACAAAGCATCGGTGGCTAACCTGAGAGACCTATACTTGGAAGGTATAATGTGGGTTCAGATACTGGATGTAGAAAGTACATGAGTTTTTAATGCAAATGGTAACGTACATGGAACAAAGTAATATTTATGGCTTATGATCTTTGGTGGGTATACAGCAAAATTCACAACTGAAATGAACACATTTAAAATTGATACTTTCTGTGGTACCTTGGTGGTACTTTAGAATAAGATGTTTTTCTACCATAATTTATGTGCAAGTGAAATAGCACCTTTCAGCGCTTCAGTCATTAGATCTCTCCTACCTTCAGCACATACCTACCTCATTAAAATTTTCTTAGAGTATGTAATAACTAATGAAAATTGAATAGAAGTTGAATAGCTGAGTAAACACTGATTTTGCCCAAGTGTATGTCCATTACGTTTAAGGATCAAGTGTGTAGGTAACAGATGATATTGCTATTAGGAGCCCATCATTAGGAACCCAATTTTTAAGTAACTCCAAGTTATTAGGGCAAGTTATCCCTTGCCCCAGCAATCTAATCATAGCCCTTAAAGGTTACTACCTTAGGGAATTGTCAGTTAGTGTAGATATCAGCTATCCAAAGTAGCAGTAACTGTGAACTACCTAAACGAATGTAGATGTGTGCCTTATCGATGATGCTTTTTTGTTTTTTTAAGGTCCGAACATTTTTTTTCCCCCTAATTGTACCTATGTTCTACCTGATTGACTTTCCTAGGCCATTTCCAGATTGTGTGAAGACAAATACAAAGACTTGTGTAGAGCTGCTATGAGAAGGTCTTTCAGCGCTGATAATTTCATTGGTATTCAGCGCTCCAATGCCATCCTCTCTTAAGGGAGAAGCGAGGGGTTGTAACATCATAAACCCCTTGTAACAAGGACTGGAGAAATATCACCTCTCCTGCTCAGAAACCAGCAAAGTTAGTATTTTCACCTTAAAGAAAGACATTGAATTCAAGAGACTCATGGACAAGCGAAGATTATGCTGTAGGAAAGAACGGGACCTCGTCAACGTAACACACTCTTCTGTCCTTTTTAATGTAAACAGAGTTACAAAAACCACTCCAAAGCTAAAAGCTCCCAGTCCACGCACAAATATCTGCTTACTATGTAGGCCGATAGCTGTGAACTATGTGAGGTTTTTTAATTAATAGTTTAAATTTTTAGACTTTAAAGACACTAACTATATAATTTTTCCTGTTTTTCTTGCCTCACTGTCCCATACTGCTGCATATTCCTTTAGAATCAGTGCAGTATTACCATTAAAAAATGCGACTCCTAACAACTCATAAAGCCAAACTTAGGAACAGACTGTTGTAGCATCGTTAGGTTTTGAAGGGTTCTTCCTCCCTACTATATCACTGAAGCTGCTAGTCATTATTGGCAATCAGTTTAAACCAAAAAGCTGCTGAATAACACTTGTCATCCACATTCTTTGCAGGCAGTACTTTTATTAGCATATTAGCATGTGTGGGATCATAAACAGAGAAAGTAGGTTATTTACTTCTATTGGGTCCGTGCTGCATTTCTTGTTAACTATGATGGTGCTTCTGATTTTGTGATGATTTTTCTCTTTGTTACATACTTGTATTAAAGGATATTTTCATAATTCCAGCCAACATGGTGGTCCAGTAATTAACAAGCCGGCAGTGAACTAGAAGGTGTCCCAGAAGTCTCAGTGCAATTGCAAGGCTGAATATAGTGTGCTTGGATACTCCAGAACACTGTTGCAGAAGTATAAATGCTACAGACTGGCAAAACGTCACTTGCAAGTTTAATCGAATTTCTTCTAAACTCATTTAGGTTTGTAAATTTTAAACAAGCATTAAGCTTTTAATATTAATATTTTGTTTCAGCCCCTCTTGAGGATAGCAAACAATGGGCTGAAATAAAAAATTAAGAGCTTAAGGTCAGAATGGCCATCATCAAAAAAATCCAGAAACGTGCTTGCTTCGGCAGCACATATACTAAAATTGGAAAGATACAGAGAAGCTTAGCACGGCCCATGTGCAAGGATGACATGCAAATTCGTGAAGCATTCCATATTAAAAAAATTAAAATCTACAAACTATAAATGGAGAGGGTGTGGAGAAAAGGGAACCCTCTTGCACTGTTGGTGGGAATGTAAATTGATACAGCCACTATGGAGAACAGTTATGGAGGTTCCTTAAAAAACTAAGAACTACCCTACGACCCAGCAGTCCCACTACTGGGCATATACCCTGAGAAAACCATAATTCGAAAAGAGTCATGTACCACAATGTTCACTGCAGCTCTATTTACAATAGCCAGGACATGGAAGCAACCTAAGTGTCCATTGACAGATGAATGGATAAAGAAGATGTGGCACATATATACAATGGAATATTACTCAGCCATGAAAAAGAAACGAAATTGAGTTAGTTGTAGTGAGGTCATACAGAGTGAAGTAAGTCAGAGAAAAACAAATACCGTATGCTAACACATACATATGGAATCTAAAAAAGAAAAAAAGGTTGTGAAAAACCTAGGGGCAGGACAGGAATAAAGACACAGACATAGAGAATGGACTTGAGAACACGGGGAGGGGGAAGGGTAAGCTGGGACGGAGTGAGAGAGTGGCATGGACACATATACACTACCAAATGTAAAACAGATAGCTAGTGGGAAGCAGCCGCATAGCACAGGGAGATCAGCTGGGCGCTTTGTGACCACCTAGAGGGGTGGAATAGGGAGGGTGGGAGGGAGATGCAAGAGGGAGGAAATATGGGGATATATGTATACGTACAGCTGATTCACTTTGTTACAAAGCAGAAACTAACACACCACTGTAAAGCAATATTATACTCCAATAAAGATGTTAAAAAAAATGAGTTTAGAAGAAATTCAATTAAACTTCCAAATGATGTTTTGTAAGTTTGTGGCATTTATACTTCTACAAGTTTCAAAGCTTAAAATTGCACTAAGACTTAAGGGGATACCTTGTATCTTCATAGACCTGCCCTCCTCTTTCTAAAGTAGTCCTTTGCAAGGCTGGGCTGCTTACCTGCTTGATCACCTAAGTTTCTTTTTTCTAGATTTGGTAAAGGAATTATGAACAACAGTGTTAATTCACATGTAATAAATTGAAAGGAACTGGACCCTAATAGTAGTGATAGAGTAAGTGATACGAGACAGCTTTTCTATCCTATGTGTTAACCTGGCTGTAGGTGTCTCACTTCAAGTTCTGCTACTTAAGAGGAAACATGTAAACCTTAGGAACCCTTACCTCAGGCTTTAAAAGGCAGGGAGGTCCAGTAATCAGTCTTTTAGGAGATTGGTAACGATGTCACCTAAACTTGAAATATTAAAAAAAAAAAAAGTTAGTGTTCTCAACTATGTGAAATCTTTCTCCTCCTACCTTCTCAAATGTAATCCTAGGAATTTTGCCTGTAAACAAAGCATTTCTGGGCCAGAAATACTTTCTCTCTTTATAGCAAGGCTTCACATTATATTGAGTGCTGCAGGTTCCATCATTTTTAAAGGACAGAGACATAAATGATAAATTACGGTATATAAAATGTTACAATCTACCACCTCAAAAAATATTGTTTATGGAGTTTGGAGCTTCAAGTACTGATTGCAGTTTTATTTTGAAAAGAATGCTACAACTTATGTGGTTTTTCTTCCTCATGTTTATATTAAAAGAAAAGCTAATAAACTCTATTTTAATTAAAATATATGGCTACTGTGTTTGTAACTCTTCTCACTATTCACATAACAACTCTGTCTAACTCAAGTGTTTTCAATCAGCTCTGACAGTCGGGCCTTAAAGCATTTTCAAACTAACCATAAGTTGTTTTGACCCCTGCCTTTAGTTAAGATGTAGTCACTTATTTCTTCAGCTTACGCTCTTTTCAACCTGAAGATAATCTAGTACACTTAAAATCACTGGCTACAGTGCTCGGTGGCATAATGCATTAGATGGCATTTTTTAATTGTTATGGTGCCAAGATGGAAATGCACATTGAAAGATAAAAGTAGGTAAATACACAGAGAAAGGAATTACAGGGCTACTGTAGAATCAGAACTTCAGTTGTTTGAGGGCTTCAAGCAATTGAACAGGAAAGAAAATGGAAGAACAGGAAGCAGTAGAATTGCGGTTGCTGTTAAGAGGGTGACTTTTTTTTTTTTTTGCGGTACGCGGGCCTCTCACTGTTGTGGCCTCTCCCGTTGCGGAGCACAGGCTGCGGATGCGCAGGCTGCAGATGCGCAGGCCCAGCGGCCATGGCTCATGGGCCCAGCCGCTCCGTGGCATGTAGGGATCCTCCCGGACTGGGGCACGAACCCGTGTCCCCTGCATCGGCAGGCGGACTCTCAACCACTGTGCCACCAGGGAAGCCCCTAAGAGGGTGACTTTTAAACAAGCCACGTAATTTGACTTTAACATGCTATTTCACTTACATTCAGTTGGAAACATACCAGATCTCTAAAGTTTCTTTTAGACCCTAGCCACTGCACTTGAGCAATGTTCCATCAGTCCTGATAGTATTGCCATGTTTTCATCCACCTTAATTACCTTCCTAAGGTCAGATCTTTAACTTTGTTCTTGTTAAGTTGCTGACTAGGAGAAATCTTATTTAGTACAGAAGGGAAAAAAAATCTATCACAAGTCACTGTTTATATCAATAGTTTGCACCGTGTAATAATATGCCAGTTACTAAGCAGAAATGCTGACGTATCTCGAGTGGTCGAAGGTTTAAAACAAAAAACATTGGGGGTAGGAACATTGGACATGACTGTAGCTTCAAGAACAAGTTGGTAGAATAAGGAGAATCACTAAAAATTGCTTTTTCCCTTCCAGCTTTAATTCTAGAGGCAATACAGTCATTTTAATAAATGGGAAATTGAGGCAAATTAAGGTAAAAATTTAAACATCACTGAAAGTAGGTTCTCTGACAAATATGGGGCATGGAAACTAGTTACTAATAGGGTGGCAACTATGGCATTTTTTCCCAGGATTTTATACCTAGGAAGGGTTTGTTCCCTAAAGTAGTAAGACTATAAAAGAATATCTGACTACCTGAACTCAAATTTTATTTTTTCCCTTTTTAAAAAAATTTTTTTTTCTCTAGTGGAATACTGAAACCTGTGCAATTTTAACTCTGGTATATCGTGAACTGAACTTTATTCTTTACAAGGAAAAGACAAGAGGTTTGAAATGTATGTTTGAACCAAATTAAATTGCCGTTTTTGTATGTTAAATTCATATGGTTGACCCCAAGACAACTTCTTAGGGCCCAGTGTTTCTGGTTAAGAGAAATTTTTTCCACCCTGTGTCAGATCCCATCATGACCCTATTCTTTGACATTTACTCCTAATGTACCCTGTATGCCCATTATGGAAATTCAACAGCACTAAATCCTAGTTTTACAACAGGTCAAGTTTCATTTCTTAGTTTTCCCATTCTATAAAATATACCATTCCTTGATTTTTGAAAAATGCTGAAGCCAGTATTTACTGGAAAACAATTCACTCTGTATTCAGGTTATGCAATGTTTTCGAAAATGTTTACCTATAGCGTGTAGGTTAGCTAAAATCTTTCATCACCCAAGCCTTCTCTCTAACCACATGTAAAATGACTACGACTGTTCCCTCACCCAGAAGCCGCATTCTTGAGTATAGAGCTATTTGGTAAAGCACTGGACAGCTGGTAGGGGCTCTCCCAGAGGTAAGTGCTAATTTCTATGCAGAATCTATAGATTACACCCAGCATCTATCAATCAAGTTAAGGATTAGATCACCTAAAATCTTAACTGTTAGCCACTTACCAACCTGGCCAGCCTGATACCTTGCCAGCAAGAATACAAAAGATCTAGGAGCCCTTCAGAGACACCTGGTCCCTTGTACACAGGTGCAACCTGTTTGGCCTCTGAGGCAATTTCCACTAGTCCATTTTAAATGGGTTTGGCAGATGAGATAACATGCACTTCATGTGAAACAAATGTTATGAATACCAGTTTATGGTTTAGGGTCTCTAACATGCAGAAAGAACCAGGAAAGTGAAGTAGCACAGAAATTAGAAATCCAGAGTCAAATGGAAAGAGGTTAATGTTCTTTAAAAAAAAAAAAAGGGAACAGGTTAGGTGATGACTAACTGCTGTGAGGGCAGCTAAGTAATTTGAATGTGATTAGAGACAGCCTCAGAATCTAAGGTCCTCAAGAATATGTCGACCTCTACTTCAAGACCTCAAATTACTCTGCTAGCTTTTTCTTACAACATCTATTCCTTCATCTTACCATTCTCAATTCTACTGACCTTTACTTCTAGCTCCCCAGATGGTGGCCCTTTATCTCCTCACTGGGGGAACCGACTCTTCCAAACACAGGGCATCAGTGTTTCATCCACCTCCCGCTGCACTCTCTCAACGAGGTCATCTCAGCTTCACCCTTTGACTTTCTGCTCGTGTCCAATGTGGCAGTGCTTGATGTTGGTTACTACTATGACCCATTTCTAAAACATTATCACCAGGTTCCAGGAAATACAGGATTTATATGTCTCACAGGCTAACTGGCCCCTGGTAATCCCCTTTAATCAACTACTTGAGCCCTCCTGTGTTCCCACAAAGTAGTTGTTCCCAATTTGCTGCACTCACTCCCCTGATCTGCCCACAACCCTAGATGTATCTCCTCAGGCTAGGCAGCAACCCCACCTTCCGAACTCCAAAACTCATTTCATCTGGCATTAGGAATAGATGCCTCACTTCTTAAGGTAACCCCTCTCTCATCTAAGGGAGAGGATTCAATCCCGACTCTTCAAGTCAAATTTCTATATCCAACCCCACCACCACCAGGATGGTGGTGAGGATGGGGCAATTTGACCTTCCTCAGCCCTTGACATGTCCTAGTGTTTCTCAAGATGTGGTCTCCAGACCACACCTGCCTCTCATGGGCTGAAAGTCCCTGTAAGAAATGAAGCTTCTCTAAATGCAATGTGGAATCCTAGAACAGATAAAGAACATCAGTGGAAAATCTGGTGAAATCCAAATGAAGTCTGGAGTTAACAGGAGAGCGTTAATGTTGACTTCTTAGTTTAACAAATGTGCTATGATAATACGTTAATATTAGGGCAAAATGGATATATCTTTGCCACTTTTCTGTAAGCCTAAAATAATTCTAAAAGCTTACTAAAACAGAAGAAAAAGACCTAATTCTTGGATCCCAAATTAATCTCAATTCCTGGAGCTGAAGCCTGGGAATCTACATTTCTAATAGGAACCCCAAATGATTCTTACGCAGACACAAATTTGAAACCTAGTCTTTCAATTCCCTTTCCATGCCATGCCTGAATGGCTGCTTCCTCCTCGTTTTACTTACCTTAACCTGATTTAATCTTTTAGATCCTCTCAACCCTAAAATATAAGTACTATCATTATCCCCCTTTCACAGATGAGAAAGTACTAAGATGAAGTACACAAACGAAGTACTAAGAGCTTAAGTAATTTGTTCAGGATCAACAGCCCATGAATGATGGAGCTGGGGGTTGAATCCCTAATCGGTCTAGCTCCCAAGTCTATGCACAGAACCATTCTACTTCCGCTCATTCTGTTGCACGTAAGAGCTCTGTAACTAAATCACTAAAAGAAGCATTATTACCTATTTCTCCAACTTCCTAAGTCCAACAGTGCCCCCCTTTCCCACTGGGGGGAATGAACAATGAGAAAGCATTGGGAAGATGTGCCAACTAGAGACCTGTATGGGTAAGGCACAGTGGCTCTTGCACCAGGATCCAGCTCAACTGCTGTATTTTCTGTTCTCCCAAATGCCCTAACATGTACCAATCTAATAATGCTCATAGTACTCACTTTGATGCTAAATTAATTATCTCAGGTTTACTAAGCATCTGTCCAGATTGTCAGGGAAGTGCCGACTCTAAATCAATTTACAGTTGGCCCTCCGTATCCACAGGTTCTGCATCAGTGGATTCAACCAACCATGGATTGAAAATATTTAGGGAAAAAAATTTCAGAAAGTTACAGAAAGCAAAACTTGAATTGGCTGCACACCACCAACCATTTGCATTATATTTACAACTACTTAGGATTTGTAGTTGGTATTATAAGTAATCTAGACATGACTTAAAGTATAAAGGAGGGTGCAGGGGAAGATGGGAGGGTTGTGCATAGGTTATATGCAAATACTGCACCGTCTTATATAAGGGACTTGAGCATCCATGGATTTTGGTGTGGGGCAGCACGGGGGGAGGGAGGCTACTGGAACCAATGACCCACAAATACAGAGGGAGAACCATATATCTTCTTATCTTATCTGGGTTCCCTGACTTGTATTTAGACCTTAATACAAAGTTGTGGATCTAACTGCTGAACGATAAAGTTTTGGGGGTTTCTGACTGCAAACCAGACACACACAAGAGCAGCACTTCTATCCAAATTGCTTCAGTACAGAGTATAGATGGAGGGTTGATAAAATAGAACACAATCTCAGGCAATGTCTCTGTCCTTACGTGTATTTTCCTTCATTTCTTCAAGTGAATCATGAAACAATCACAGGATCAGCAGGAGAAACCTATGAAGTATATTCAGGTAAAACATGTTTTCATTAGTTCTCCTTCCGGTGATTGGAATTTCCTTGATTTTATTATCAATAAAAACATTGCCACTTATATTCAAAGTACATCTGAGAAATCTGATCATGAAATTTGAATGCACATACCTCCTTCAGATACTCTTAGAAAACAGTGTCTCTCCATAAAAGCATGAGAAAAATACTTGTACAGCATCTTATTTGCTTTACCATTGCTTTAATGCACTTTAAAATTTATCTACATGAATTGGGAACAAAGAAACAAAAATAGACATTTCTTTGTTTTTCATAAATAACTACTCTCCATATTTGATAAAAATCTCAAAGCATTATTTTAACTTCCCACAAATATAATACATACAATTTTTTTTTTCTGAAATAATAAGGTCAGCAAATTAAGTATCTTGACACTAATATAACCACATACAACTGCTTTTCTACTGACTTCCAGGAACAAAACAAAAACAGAAAACTTCTTATCAAGATGCTCTGGGTTTCCTTTTGCTAGTGTTAGGGACCCTGGAATTATAATCATCTGCCAGTAATCATTTTATAGATTCTAGTTGATTGTCTACAAATAAAATACTGCTGGCTCTGCTTTGAGTTCTGGATTTGACATGACACTGACAATACCGCATGGGACAGGCACTACACATACACGGAAATCAGAAAAAGTACTGAATGCCCTGGACTCGAACTACTGACTCAGTATGTGCCTCATTTGGCTCAGTAATAAATTCACCTGCACCAAACCCGTATCAAAAGTCACTAAATCTCTCATATATATAATATATATTATTTATATACACACCCACAACACATACATACTATACATACAGTTTGTAACAACATGAAGTAATATCGTCTTCAAATGATGTACCACAGACTGAAATAAATCCTGTAATTGTCATCAAGCTGCTAGAAGCTTTTGAGAGTTCTGAGCCAGGTTACTTACTTTCATCCTGCCTACCCTTCATTCACCCTGCTTTAATGTCTTGGTAGCTTTTGCTTTCAAAACCACCCTCCTCAACCTAGGTGTATTTCTTTCCCAGGATCACTTGATTGGACTTTGGAGGCAAGAAAGGGCACGCAGGGGGAGCAGGAAATCCTCAGCCACTGTACCTCACACCTGCCTAGATTTGTGATGTTCTCTATCCTGTTGGCCACATTCGGTGTTAGAAAGCAGTTATTCAAAGCTTTGTCCCTCCTACCCCCCTTGGTCTTTCTGTAGAGCACAAAAGTGAAAGAAGCCTCTTTAGCAGGGATAGCAGTTCATTAAAATATACAACTACATTTCCTAGCTCTGGGGTTCCCATTCTGTACTTGAGACTGCAGGTCACGGATGCTGTTATTAAGGTGCGGTGTGGGATCCATGAGGTTTTCTCCTGGCAGCCGGTGTCAGGATTAGTGCAGCCCTAGCCCAGGAGGAAACGGCCTAATGAATACCAACTTGGAAACAGTGCTGTCAGCACATTATTTAAGCTTGTACATTGCTCACAATTACACACAACACACACACAGGCTTATCACTGGAAATGACTACGAGAAAACATGACAAAGGTTTGCAAGGATAAACCAATAAGGCACCAAGAATACTTATTTTCAGCCAATTTAGACAACTTCAAAGTGTGAGGTTAAGAATATAAATTAAAACGACTTCCTAAGTCTTGGCAACTGATTTACTGAGAGGTCACATATTAGTTCCTTCTAAATCTTTACCCCCTGAAATCTATGACGGGGGACGTTGCTTACAATTGAACCATGAAAGGGACAGCCCAAAAGCTGTACCTGTGAAACTAAACTGGGCCTTAAATCCTTCCTAAAATCACAGAGCTGGCTGTGAAGAAGTTGCTAAACCAACCCACAACCTTTCATTTTGTAATTGTTTTCATGAGTACGGATTGTTTGCCTAATAAAAATAAAAATCAGAAGAAAACAGCATATGAGATGGAAATAGGGGGCGACCATAAATAGATGGGCTTCTCCGCCCTGGGTAGCAGGAGGGGTGGCTGAGGTAAAACTTGAGGGAAGCAGGTGGGCTTCATCTTTGAGGTAAGGGAGGGGGAGAGCAGCGGTGAAAACAGAGGCTGAAAACAGAGGCAGCTCTGAGAGTTGGCCTGGACCTAGATCTCCAAATGCGTTACCTGTATTGCCTCTCCTTGGCTTAGTATCCTGTGTCTTAACTGTCTTTTTTTTTTTTTTTAAGTAAATTGGTTGTTCTTTTTTTTAGGTTTGGTATGTTGCCAAAATGGAAAATAGTTGTTTTAAAAGGAATTAAATCACTTCAACCACATCATCCCACAACTTTTAGATACATTCTGTGTCATCTTTACACTCCTCCACAAAAAAAAAAAAAAGGAAGAGGAAAAACCCAAATTAGTCACAATGACCTAAGGCAGCAGAATAATCTATGTACTTTCCGGGAAGACATGTTAACTGAGGGAAGAGGTCAAGGTGATCAGAAAAGTTCCTCATTTGAAAAACAAGAGAGGAACTGGCCCTCAGGCAGAGGATCTATTTCAAGGTTCTAAGAAGCTTCTTCTGAACAAATAGAGGAATTAGATGTGCAAAAAGTTCTGTAGCTCTGTGTACAAGGTTTTGTCCAATATACTGACATTTTGATTCAGAGGATGAGTGTGTAAGAGCAGTGCATTTTTATAAACGTGAATAGCTTTTGAAAGTCCATGAAAACTATAACAACAGGCTTCTTTCCACCAGCAAAGTGCTTAAATCCACTATGGAAAGTATACACTTGTTTACTTAATACCCATAATGAAAAAATTGGCCTGGACTTAAATCTGACTTTTCCAACTTTGGTATAAATGAAGCGCAAATCCCTACACTTGTTTCTCTAGGGAGACATCCCCAAATTTTAATTGTTTTTGCCATTTTAGCTTCTTAAATTTAGTTCCCACTCAGTCCTGGTCACTGGTATTCTGCTTGCCAATGCACTGTCACCTCCTTCCCCAGTAATGGCCTCACACTCTTCTTGAATGAATGGTTAGATAGATTAGGAAAGCAAACAGAATTTTCAACAGTAAAGTATGTGTGCGTGGCGTGTGTACGTGTGTATTCATCAATACATAGGCTTTCATATATAAGTGAGGGAATGGTTCAACAGGTTAGAAAAGCAAACAGAATTCTCTAACAGTAAAGTGTGTGCTCATCACTATATAGGCTTTCTCGGAAGAGGAGGAAGAGAAAAATATATTGAGGCGAGGGGGGCGGGGGGAACAGCTTTCCTTTTGCTACACTGATCCATGTTTTAAAAGCTTATGCGAGGGTGTTATGGGTTTCATTTGTTTCCAGAGGCCGCAGAGAGCAGTGTCTCTATGCTTTTGGAATATCTGGCTGTAATCTAGTCCAAAGTCCAGGGACACTTATTTTCCCTCATCGCTGCCAGCGTTTGTTCACAGGTAGCCAGCCTCCCTCCCCCCGTTCAAGCACCTCATTCAAGGGTGGGTGTGGTTTCTAATCACAGCCCTCCAGGAGAGGAGGAATAAGAAAAGCAAAAAGACTGTTTAACATGATAAAGGAGGTGGGATGGGGGGGGGAGTGGAGCAGATAAGACAGGTGTTGGAAATTTACTTAATTACAGGAGTTATATCCATTTTAGTCCTTAAATGTAAAAAGGAACCCCCTTCAGCACTATCACTAAGTCCTTCCAGAAGAGAAGGAAGTGGGTTTATTTTTACCAAAGTTTTAACACAAGTTTAAAAAAGTGGCATCACCAAAGCCTATTAAGAACCACTCACTATAGATGTTAAAAAAAAAAAAAAAGAACCACCCACTCCTCGGGCACAAAGCTGCCATCTTAACAGTCTAGAATTCAAGTTCAACCAATCACCATCCCTTAGGTTCGCATTCTTCCAAATATTTATTCCGGACACTGCAATGCTACCTCTAACTTATTCAAGCAAAGCTGGCATTGTTAAGAACGAGAATGATTACAAGTACTATAAAAAAGAAACCGAAGCTTGCTAAACGAAGCTAGGACGGACACATTAGAATCTCTAAACATTGCCTAACCTTGTCACTTTCCGGAGGCCCTAACCACACTATGCTACCCCTCCTTGGTATGACTTAGGGTGTCCCCTAACTTAGGAACTATAAACAGGGACAAGCAGCTCACCTTAAAGCATCTTGGACACTTTAAGCAGTGGAAGGAGAAACAACCTGGAAAAGCACACGGAACAACTTCCCAGTCACAGCAACTTTCACTGTTCACATTATTTTTAAAGACAGAAGTATAGGAAATATATTTTCCCAATTTAGACCACCCAGTTCAAAGAAACCTGAACCAAGTGGAACTTCATTATAATGCCAACTTTAGGATTGTAAAGCCCCCAAAGCAAAGGTAAATTTTGTTGCCAAAATGCAACAAAGTTAAAAATTAAGAAAACTACATATAAATTAAAAACAGGGTTCCTCTTGAAAAGGCAGTAAGATAGAACAGACGTGAGCTGAGCCCCTTTGAGAAGTCCTGGGACAGGTACTCCCCTTGAAAACGTCCCTCTCCCCTTTCTCCAAGCTGCCCCGGGCGGGGGCATCAGCACCAAGAAGGTAAACGGAAGTGACCTTGGCAAAGCTACCAAACAAAACAACCTCCCTCCCTCAACTCCCGGCCCCGGTCCCGGTCCCTCGGCCTCGGCCTCCTCCTACACGTGCGACAGGGACACCTGCTTGTGATAGGCGGCCGCGAGCGGGCGGCAGCAGCAGCGGCTGGTGAAGCGCCGCCACGACTCCACAGTCTTGCCGGACCAAATCCAAACGCCCGACGTGATGCCCACCACAAGGCACATGAAGTACTTGAGCATGAGCACCCAGTACTCGGGCTTGGCGCGCGGCTGGCCAGAGTCCGGGCCGGGGCACGCGCAGGTGAGCGCAGCCTCCCAGCTCTCGCGATAGTGCTGTTCGTACAGGTAGCATGCTACCACGATGCTGGCTGGCACAGTGTAGAGCAGCGTGAAGATGCCGATGCGGATCATGAGCTTCTCCAGCTTGTCCGTCTTGGTGCCGCCCTGCTTGATGACGCTGCGGATGCGGAAGAGCGACACGAAGCCCGCCAGGAGGAAGAGCGTGCCCACCAGCAGGTAGAGCACCAGCGGGCCCAGCACGAAGCCGCGCAGCGAGTTCAGGTTCTGGTTCCCCACGTAGCAGATGCCGGCCACCGGGTCCCCGTCCACGGAGCTCAGTGCCAGCGCAGTGATGGACTTGACACTGGGGATGAGCCACGCGGCCAGGTGGAAGTACTGCGCATAGCCCGCAATGGCCTCGTTGCCCCACTTCATGCCAGCCGCCAAGAACCAGGTGAGCGACAGGATGACCCACCAGATGGAACTGGCCATGCCAAAGAAGTAGACCAGCAGGAAGACGACAGTGCACAGCGCAGGGCCCGTTGTCTCGTAGTGGATGTGGCTGTGCTCGCGGCTGCAGGCGACGCTGGCATGGCCCACGACCAGGCGCACCAGGAAGCCCAGAGACACGCACAGGTAGCAGGCTGACAGGAAGATGATGGGGCGCTCAGGGTAGCGGAAGCGTTCCATGTCTATTAAGAAGGTGGCCACCGTGGTGGAGGTGGAGATGAAGCACAGTACAGACCACAGGCCGATCCAGAAGGTGGCGAACGTGCGCTCGTCGGGGCTGAAGGACGGCTGGTAGCAGGGCACCGCGCAGTTGGGTACCTGGCCCGTCCTCACCTTGTTGTAAAGCGGGTGCGACTCCTTGAGAATGGGCACGAAGGGCTCGCGGCACTTGCACACCGATGGGCCCCCGGCGGCGCAGTCGCTCCCCGAGGCCGGCGACCCCGGCAGGCCTGAGTGGGTGGGCTTGGCCGGGAAGGGCCTGGGGGGCGCCGTGGTGGCCTCGCTGCGGTTGTAATCCATGCACAGGACCTCGGCGTCGCGGCCCAGCACCGGGAGGCGGTCGCAGCTCATGCGTTCCGGCCAGGCAAAGCCATACTGGCGCATGAGCGGCGAGCAGCCGGCCTTGGCGCGCTCGCACACCGAGCGGCAGGGCGGCAGCGGCTTGTGGTAGTCGGGCAGGCAGATGGGCGTGTACATGGAGCACAGGAAGAAACGCAGGTCCGGCGAGCAGTGGATTTCCACCAGCGGCCAGAACTGGTGCACCTCCAGACCCGCCTCGTCCTGCGTGTCGTGGTTGAACTGGTTGGGCATGTGCGTCAGGTTGTAGCCGATGCCGCGGCACATGGGCACTGTGATTTCCTGGCACACTGGGGCCTTGGAGGCGGCCGCCGCCCGGCCCGCCAGCTGCGCTAGGAGCAGCAGCAGCAGCGAAGGCGGCGCGGACGGGTCTGGCCGAGCCATAGCCCCCTCCCTCCCCTCGTCTCCCGCAGCCAGCGCGGGGCCAGCTCAGGCAGGGGAAACCGGGATCCGGGCTTCCCTCTCCGCCGACTTGTGTGGCGCCGGGACTGGCAACCTGTTGGTTTCTTTTTCTTTTAAAGAAATCCGTCCAAAGATAAACTTTCGTGAGGGCGCTGCCTCCGCAGGGAGCGCTCAGCTCTTCGCTGGAGAGGGCTGGGGAGGGACGGTTAGGGCTCCGATTCCAAGGAAAGTACTCTTTAAAAAAGAAGGTGGAGGAGAAGAAAAATTGCAACCACTCCCAAATAGAGAGGCGTCAACGGCGCAATCCCCGCAAGCGGTCTCCAAAACTCTAAGTTAACCTCTCTCCCTCCCCTCCCCTCCCACCTCCTGGAACCAAACTACAGACTCCCCGCCCCTCACCCCGCCTCCCTTCTCGCAGGGCCTGCCAGCCTGCACCCCAAGGTCAGAGCGCTCAGCCCCCGGGAAAAGGGCAGAGGGCCGGGGAAAGAACGGGGAGAAGGGGAAGGCGCGGGCTCTCACCTCTGAGGATCCCGAGAGAAGCAGATAGTCCGTAGCCAGCCTGGGCCCTCCGTCTCTGGGACACTTCGCTCAGAAACGCGACTCAGAGACAGGCTGGCATCGGGAAAGTTTGGCGATAGGCTGGGCACCCGAGGAGGCAGCACATGGCAGCAGGTGGGGGCGTCTCAGAGAGGGGGTCGACCCCTGAACGAGGTCGCCGCAGACCGGTCATTCGCCCCCACCTCCTGCGGGCCCCCCCGCATGATCCGGGCGGGGCAGGACGCGGGGCAGGCCGTGAGTTCCACCAGGGTCCGGGAGCCGGACGAAGGGCGAGCGCGCCTGGCAGCACCTGGGCAAGAGGAAGGCGGTGTGCGGCGGCGACCGGGGGATCCCGCCGCCTCACAGCACGGCGAGCAGCCAGCGCTGGCCCCGCCGGGACTGCATGGTGCGCGCCCGCCGCCGCGTCCCGCCCGCCGCTCTCCTCCTCCCCTGCAGGGGGATCCGCGCTCCAGCGGACTCCTGGGGGCGGTGGCGGTTCTCCCGGGACGCGCTGGGCTCCGCTCCTCCCCCGCGCTCTAGCACCCTTTGGCCCACCTCCGGCGGGTATTGAACTGCGCGCGGCGGCGGCGGCGGCGGCGCTGGCCGCAGCGGAGTCACTGCCTTGAGCTGGCTGGCCTCTCCCGCCCAGCCTGGGTCACCTGCTTCTAATGCCCGCCGGGAGGCTCCGCCCCGGCCCCGCCCCTTCGCGCTGGGGCTCGGTTGGTGGGCCGCCCCGCCACGCTCTCCGCGCGTCCCCGCCCACTGCCCCGCGGGCTCGGCCTCTCCCCAGGCGCCCTCCGGCCCCGCCTGGAGCTGGCAGCCGAGGAGCGTGGGCCAATCGCCGGCCGGGAAGCTATGGGGGGCGGGGCGAATGCTAATCACGCCTTCTTGAGCCCCGGAGCGGGAAACCCTAGCTAGAAGTCCCTCCTGAGTTCTCTGCTGGCTCCCACTGGTGCGGGGCTCGTTTTCCCGTAATGTTCTTGCTTATGAACCCTAGCTTCCAGGGCACCTACCAGGTCTCCTATCTGCAGGTAAGCATCCTTAGAGTCCAGCGCTTGTTTAAAAGAACTGCTCAAAGAATCATTCTTAACCGTGGCACCTGTCTCCTCTCTGCGCTGCCCTCACCAGGTGAGCTCAAATTGAGAGAAGTACAAATGCTTACTGAGCCCCTACTGTGTGTCAGACAGCGCGTTAATCGTTCTCATCTTAATGCAGGATGTCTCAGAAACTTACGACAATTCTAGGAGTCAGGCACTCCTTATAGGTGAAGAAACAAGAGTTTAGAAGCATAACAAGGCAACCGAGCTAATGATAGTTCCCCCAAGAAAGCCACAACCTAGATAATCTCGTTCAGCGCGGTATTCCGAGCGCCTAACACAGAGTAGGCTCTCAAATGGCAAACCTGGGATTCGAACCGAGATAGTTGGGACGCGACATCCACAATTTTTACCACCTCCTCCCCCGTCCCCCCATATGCGACCGGTTATCTCCCAGGCTTTAACCTTTACTTTCGCATTTCGTAACAAAATCTCACTGTTGCGACAAGAAAGTGATTTTCTTTCAGTCTTTGGAAGACTCCAGACGTGTTAGTCCTTTATCAGTTTATCGGGTTAAAAATCCAGGCAGTTCGAAGTCGCCCGCAGAGAAAAGCAACACTGGCTCCGGGCTCTGTGATGGGCAGGGGCTGCCCCCCCCCCCCGCGGG
>NW_020172591.1:4646061-4691824 GCF_003031525.2 Neophocaena asiaeorientalis asiaeorientalis
GCTGCTGAGCCGCGCACCCGCCCGCCGCCGGGGATCCGGGGCGCACGGAGCAGCGGGTAGCCCGCGCGAAGACCTGCTGGGCGCCTCGACCACTGGGACGCACTGTGGCGCTCTCCAGATGGCTTATTATGCTGCAAGTTTTAAATGTCCTAAAAATGTCTCTTTTCTACATGTTCTAATTAGGTTGGAAGACTGAGGTGTTTAGCATTCTTGAGATTCATTCACACGCTTACAAAGAGGGTTTGAATTGTTTCCCGCTCCCCCCACCCCTCCCTTCTACTGGGAAGAAGGCGGAAAAAAGGCAGGAGGGCCTGAGTTCTTGAGGGACTCAGGACTGCACTTTAGGGCTGAGTCGTTCTTGTGTCCTGGATCCCACTTATACAGACGGGGAGACAAAATTGCAGAATAACCCTCTTCTTCCTGCTTATCAGCAAGACTTTGTGAAAAATAATGAGGATTATGTGTATTAATCCCAGCCTCAAAATTCAAAGAAATAAATATAAATCGCTTCACAAGCATCAAAACTGTTAATAAATATGTTTAAAATGTACTTTACCTCTTTCATTCCCTGGTATTCTACAGGTGCTCATATTTTTTTTGTTTCTTTGGAACTACTTGGCACTCAGTGTCGGCAAACATCCCAGGGTTGAAAGTAGTGGGAGTTGAAAAGCTATGGAATAGCAATCAAGAAGAAAGGGAAACCCTCAGTGGAAAGTATGCACAGATTGTGAACATGCCAAGAGAGGCTGCCTCATTCTGTGGCCTGTATGCAACATGTGTATTATTGGGGATGGACAAGTGTTGGCTAATAATAAAAATTATTTGAAGTTGGAGAATGTTAATCACTCATGCTGGAATTTAGCCAGAATACACGTGTTATTTCACTTGGTTCTGACTCAAAGGATGTTATCTCCTAGTCTGTAAACCTCTCCCTTCTTAATCAACAGGGAGACATTATTTTTGCTTGGAGATCTCTAATAATAGTAGTAATAATAGCAGGAAAACTTGGCCAGAAGAAACGTATTTTGCATTGTATAGCTTTTTGTATCATTTGAATTTTTGCTTTTCTACATATAGTATTTCACTTTAAAGGCTTAAAGTGTTTAAAATATGCTGTTTAACATGTATTAGGCAGGGTGCTACATAATTCATTTCAGTTAGCTCATTTGATCCTCACATCAGATGGAACTGGCATCATAATGGCTTCCTTGAAGTTACATATTTAGTCCATGGAAAGGACAGAAATCACAATTTTCTTCTGAGTCATAGTTATTGTTTAACAAACTGGAAAACACTGAATTATTTTTAAAGATGCAATATTTAAGCAACTAGAACATTGCCAGGCATTCTTAGCTATTAATTCACTCATCTATCCTTCCATCTAGCCATCCATCCCTCCATCCATCCATCCAAAAACACCAAATTTCTGACTTGAAGACACTACTGCTATATTAAACATGTTGCTACAAGGTGGAATTCATGAGGTTCAACTTAAATTGTTGTCCAAGGTGTACTTATTAATTGATGAAAATACAGAGGATCATGCTAAACATTCCACCTAGTAAGACTGTGACATTTCGAAAGTTTTGAAGTATTGGTTTTGGATTTTGTAATCAGAGAATAGTTATCGCATTTCTAATCTTAGTAGACTTGTATTTATTATGCATGTATAGTCTGTTGAGACACTTGAGAGTTCAATGCTATAGGAATGACTGGACAGGTAGCCTCTGTATACTCTTCAATATCTTGATAATCAAGCCTGGAACAGTATGCTGCCCATAGATGCCTTTGGTAAATATTTGTGAAATAAATGGATGAATAAATGGCAACTGAGATTAACTTTTTAAACTTTAGCAAGTGGCATTGAATCCTTGGATAAAGCTTACCTTATGAGCTATATATATCTCTGAGGTTGACCATACCCTGTTAAATGCAGCATGAGTCCAAACCTTGGCTCTTCCTTTACTAGCTGCCACTTTGGACAAGTCACACAACAGCTCCAGGTCCTCTTTCCTCATCTGTAAAGTGGAGTTACCCCTCATAGAGTTGTAGTGAGGGGTAAATGAATTTATATGGTAAAGAGCTTAAAACCATGTCTAGCACCTCGTAACTCTATTTAAGTCTGTTATTAGTTTCTACTGGGTTCATGCTATTTTTCTGTTTTCCCACTCTATTTTCTTTTGTGTATCACTTTAATAATGGGAAAAAAGTTACATTTTTTAGATGTACAGGCATACCTCAGAGATATTGTGGGTTGGCTTCCAGACCACTGCAATAAAGGAAATATCACAATAAAGTGAGTCACATGGATTTTTTGGTTTTCCAGTAATGTCTGTAAAACTTATGTTTACACTATTCTTCAGTCTATTAAGTGTGCAATAACATTCTGGCCAAAAAAAAGTACATGCTTAATTTTAAAATACTTTATTTCTAAAAAATGCTAACCATCATCTGACAACTCAGGGTTGTCACAAACCTTCAATTTGTGAAAAAGCAAATTCTGCAAAGCGCAATCAAATGAGGAATCCCTGTACTTTACGTCTGAGCACACTCCCAGCTGTCACCAGCTATCTCTAGCATTTAGATATTAGCTAGATTTTATGCCAAAGCAGGGATCATTTCACTTGCCCTGGATCAAAGTGCATACACCTGACATCAGCCCCAGCCCGCAAGCGTGCGACTGTGCACAGGGCTGGCACAGGACAGACACCCACAGACCAACTTGAAATCCCTCACAGGTATTTCCAGACTAGCTTTTTCCACGTCCTAGAGCATTCCTGATAACACCTCTTCTCATCAGATCAGACACCTCTAGATGAGAAACCCAGACACTAATCAGAGGGTTAACATGATGAGTCATTTATCCAGGTTCATAATAAGAATGCCTTGTTCACATTATAAGTGGAATCATTCAACTCTAATCTTTAGTCCTCTCCCCTCCTCCACTGTGGTGGAGATTATAGAAAAGTAAGAGCTTCCTTCTCCTTTCCCAGAGCCGATGGAAGTGCTGATCTTTCCCACTCTCGACAATGGCTCTCAGCTGTACATTCCGATCACCTGGGGAGCCTTACGGTATCCTGATGCTTGGGCCCTACTGAATCAGAATCTCTGGTATCCTGATGCTTGGGCCCTACTGAATCAGAATCTCTGGTTGACGGACCCAGACATTGTTTCTTGGTTTCATTTTATTTGTTTATTTTTGTTGCCGTTTTGTTTTTAACTCTCCAGGTGATCCTGATTTTCAGCTAGTGGTCGAGAGCCACTGACATAGATGGTTTTGTTATTTCCTCAGCACAGCCCCAAACTTGGGCCTAGCTGGATCTTCTGCAGAAAAGGGTTAATCACATCATGATGTAAAGTGGAACACCTCGGGAGAAAGTATAGAGAAGCACATTCTAGTCTAATTGCATGTGAGTCTGTTTGGGCTGAAGGAAAGTATATGTATACGAAGTAAAAAATATGTAACAGAATTGTGGTCCAGGAATGGCACAGTCAACAACAGTGGTGGCCATAAGAGTAACTGATGGGTATTTGGCATTTCCAATGCGTATGCACCGTGCTGAGCAGTTTACGTATATAATCTCTTTTATCCCCAAGAATCCCGTGAGGTTGATGTTATCAACCCCATTTTATAGATGAAGAATCTGAGGTTCGGAAAGTAGCTTTTGCTACACAACGGCACAGCCTTCCGAGGTTTTCCTCGCTCCAAAGGCTTTGCTGCCATTGATTGCAGGCCTCATTGTAGGCCCAGCAGTAGAGGGTCCTGAAAACCACCAGATAGTAACTCTTGAGATAAGCAACTTCCCTTGTTCCTTATCATCCCTTTCCTGGGCACTGGGTCAAATTTTCAATTCTGGTGTGGCCTCTTGTGTGGAGGACTAAAGTACGGAAAAGCGGAGGGCTCTGGGTTCATCTAGAATCCGGTATAAGTCTAGAGCCACTTGTTCTTTGGGCTTTGCAGACCAGGCATGAGGTGGGCACCCTTTAGACTAGATTTCAGGACCTTTCTGGTATCTTGGCAGAGGGAGCTTCAGTTCGGTAAATGTTGATGCTGCACATGCTGTGAGCCAAACGCTGGTGCCAGGGGTGCAAAGATGAAGAGGCATGGGCTTACCAGGCAGGACATGGTGGGAGAACCGAGGAAGCACCTGGCCCAACCTGGTGGCTCAGGGAAGACCCAGGCTGTGCCTGGAAGGCTGAATATGAATTAAGTGATCTATGAGTCAAGGTTTAGTACAGGAAATAGAAACCACTCTAGGTGTTTCAAATAGAGAAATATTTAATACTGAGAATCAAACAGAGGCTTACAAAATTGATGAGCTGGAGGGGCAGAAGTCAGGGGGGTACCCCTGGGCTACTGAGTTCAAGGGCCTACCACAGTAGCTATGTTCCAGAAGTGGGGATGGTGCTGCAGCAAGGGCTCTTCACACCCATGAAACTGGTGACTAGCCACTGAAACAGGACATTGAGTCCAACAGCATTAAATGCCTCTTAACACTATTGCTCAAACCTTGCTGGCCAACAGCAACAGCGACAGAATAATGCCTTCTCCTTGCATCAGCCTCCAAATCTTACACAAGTGCACCTGATTGACTGAACTTACTTCAGATCAAGACCCTAGCTGCAAGGGAGTCTGAAAAAAGTAGTTTTGCAGCTCTCAATCTCTTCAAGCAAATTACTAGGAGGATAGAATGGAGGCTGGAGAGGCAATCCCTAGTATCCACTATAGGTAAGGAAATTGAGAAGGACTTCCTAGACAGAGGAATCAGCACAAGTAACGGGTACAAGGCCATGAAAGAGCATGATTCAAGTGGTGAACAGCTGGGCATGGCTATGCTATCAGAAGCATCTGAATCAAGGTTTTTACCTGAAAGTGCACTCACGTCTAATCAACATATTTTTTTTTTTTTTTTTGCTGTACGCGGGCCTCCCGCTGTTGTGGCCTCTCCCGTTGCGGAGCACAGGCTCCGGACGCGCAGGCTCAGCGGCCATGGCTCACGGGCGCAGCCGCTCCGCGGCATGTGGGATCTTCCCAGACCGGGGCACGAACCCGTGTCCCCTGCATCGGCAGGCGGACTCCCAACCACTGCGCCACCAGGGAAGCTCAAGTCATTCTTTACGCGGGCCTCTCACTGTTGTGGCCTCTCCCGTTGCGGAGCACCGGCTCCGGACGCGCAGGCTCAGCGGCCATGGCTCACGGGCGCAGCCGCTCCGCGGCATGTGGGATCTTCCCAGACCGGGGCACGAACCCGTGTCCCCTGCATCGGCAGGCGGACTCCCAACCACTGCGCCACCAGGGAAGCCCTGATCAACATATTTTTGATTAATTAGATTCGTATGTACACTGCACACATGACACTCTTCCCTACTGACACAGCTCTGGATTTATTCAGCTGACTACTAGTGCGGAGGAGAAAGGAAAGGAGCAAAAAGCATGAAAAAGAATAAGTAAAAGTGTTAGGTAATATTCATCCACAAAGAAAACAGAACATTAACCTTCTCCAAGCCTAATGTTGCAAACACTGTTGATTACGTGCCGAAGAGTCATCTCCCCTTTTTCCTTCCTAACAAAACCCCTGTTATTTGTTTTGTTTTGTTCTGTTTTCTTGGGGAATCCACCCTTTTCTGCATAGCCCTGTGCTTCAGGAGAGGCAGGAGCTTCAGATCAAGCCCCAAGGAGTAACACGTGATTAGTCCAACTGCTCGTGTTTCTCCCCTTCTTCTGATCAGCGTTTAGGTTACATACATGCATGGGACACAGTTCTGGCCAATAAGGCGTGGTGTGGGGGCCAATGTGAGGTAAGTCTGTCAGGGGCTTATGGGAAAGATCTTACTCCAAAGGAGAAATAGTCCTCTCCCCTGCTGGGTATTGTTTCGTCTGCCTGTGATGCCTACCACTGTGGGCACCATCTTGCAGCCACAAAAGAGCTAAACTGACCCAGTGAAGAAGGATGGCATTGAGGCTGCCTGAACTGTTGGCCTCCAGACTTCTTGTTATATGATACAATACACTGCTTATTTTTAAATACATTTGAGTCCCTGTTTTCTTTCACTTGCAACCAAGAGCATTGTAACTACTACATACAGTCTGTACACTTAGGATGAGGATCTGCCCACTTAAACTTGGCTAATGAAGTCTCTGGAGGAGATTTAAGGAGAAAAATTTATTCCCTCTTTTTTCCACCAGAAAAATTGTTATTTATCCTTCAAGAGCATTCAAGACCCACTCAAATGTCATTTCCATCAAGCTGAGTGCTCTGTTATTGCCTGTACTCCCACAGCCCTCCCACTACTTCTCTATTACAGCACTTTACTCATATACTCTTTCAGCAAATATTTATTGAGTACCTATTTTGGGCTTGGTAGTGTTTTAGGCACAGGGGTTACAGTAGGAAACTAAATGCATGGAGATTCCAAACTAGTGGAAGACAGAAAATGAATGAAAAAATTTTAATGTGATGACTCTTATCAAAGGGAAAAAAAAAGAATTCTTGTAAAAGAGGGGGAAACAACTACTTTGAAATTTATTTTATTGTACTGTGATTCTCTGTTCATATGTCCGTTTTTTCCACTAGATTGTGTGTTCTTGTAACCTCACATCACCCACCCCTTCCCTGGGGGATTGCATTTTCCAAAGACGGCTACAAAAACCTCTCCTATCCCACAGGTTTTTCTGCAACGTGATCTTGCCATTCCCCATAGGGGAGGGATGTAGGAGGTCCTAAGTCTCCTCCTCTTGAATCTCAGTGGGCTTGTGATGGTTTTTATCCATAGACTGTGTTGGAAGTGATGCTTTAAAACTTCCATGGATAGGTCATAAAAGGCCATGTAGTTTCTACCTGGGTCTCTTGGGACGCTTGTTTTTTTGGAAGTGCTTTTTCTTGGGACACCTACATATAGATGCTCCACTTGACAGTCCCAGCTGAGTGAGCCTTCAAGTCATCCCAGGTTAGGTAAAGAAGCTTCCAGATGATTCCAGCCCCCAACCTCAAGTCACCCCTAGTTGTTCAGGTCTACCCCAGCTGTCATGAATCATAGGCAAGCCATCCCTGCTGTGCCCTCTCCAGATTCCAATGCACAGTATCCATGTGAATAATAAAATGCCTGTTGGTTCACACCACTACTTTGGAGTGATTTGTCACACAGCAGCAATGACTGGAACCCCCCAGATCTGCCTTTCTGTGAAATTTTAACCCGGTAGACAACTTTTTTTCTTTTCACCTGACCCAGTTGGTGATCAACTTATGCACTGAAGCTTGAGAACTTTCATCCATCTTACTTTCATCCTATTGAGTGTCGCTGTTGATGATATGCATGTGAAATGTCTAATCTTTTAAAACACAAATCTTCACCATTGATCTTAATATCCTGCTGCAGTGAGTTCCCCAGTTCAATTGTATGTAGTGGGAAAAAAGTGCCTCCTTTTATCCATTTTAAACATGCTTCCTTTTCATCTCATCTTGTCCTCTTGCTCTTCTTCAAGTAAAGTGATTTCCATTTTGTGGGTACCTAGACACAGAGAACTGAGTTGAGACAATAATCTTTCTTTGGTTACCCAGAAGGCCTCGGGCGTGCTGCGACGGGGAACAGTGGATTTTAGCTGGTGACTTAAAGGTGGTGGAACACTGTATTCTAATTAGTCACAAGTTTAGTTCCAAGCTTTCAAAAAATAGTCTAGATTCTGCAAGACGCAATAGGTGTCCTCTTGTGGTGCTGGGAAGTAGAGCACAGTAGAGAGGGAAGAGCATTGGCCAGTACATGGGCAATCCAGATTCAAGTCTCATCTTGTGAGCCAGCTATGTGCCCTTGAGCATAGCACTTATCCTCTCTGGACTGCATTTTCCTCAACTATGGAGTGAGGAGATTCAACCAGAGGGTTCTGGAGCACCCTTTTGCCTCTAACTTTGTATGAATTCTATGTATTTGCCAGTCATTTTGAAACATCTACTACATAAATCCATGGGAAGAAAAAGTTTGTACTCTAAACAGTTTGCCATTTTAGCTTCAAAGTGGAGTTGGAGAGAACCACCACTCCCTGCTAAAAAATTTTCTAGTTTTTAGGAAACAAATGTTATCATTTTCCAAAAACACAATCCAAATTAGGTTTCAATTACCAAAAATATATCCTGCTGTGACTCTTAAGTGACAGATCTTGCAACCTGAGTCCTTTTAGTTTGGGGGTGCACCCCAGGGCTCCCATCAGCCTTGCTTTCATGGGCCTATCAATTCTCACGGTGCCATTGCTCTATGTCTGAATGGGGACAACTCCATTCTAAGTGATGCGAGTGAATGGATGGGGTGAACTGCTGCTGCATATGGCCACCTTGGGGAGGAGAAAGAATATTGTCCCAGTGAGCAATGCAGTAGGAACTATTCAAGTGAATCTCTAGAAATCTGAAATCTCTTCCCAATTCTTTATCTCTATACAGAAGAAAAAAAGCAGTTACCATGTGGGACTTGGGGAAAGCATTCAGTCTCACTCAACCTGGACTCATTTCACTTATTGTCTGGTCTGCTTAATATTTCTTCAACAGTTGTGATTCTTAGAACTTCGTAGACTCTAACCCACTTCTTAATCTCTGCATCCTGTTTTGTCTTACTGAATTTTCTCTTTCCAATGCCAGGTGGGTGGGGGAAATGCTTCTCATCTCTGATTTTAAAATTCATTACAGAATCTCCACTATTGAGGTGCTACCATGCATTGAGAGGAGAGATTGCTTTCACTGCTGGGTTAACAAATTCTATCAATAGTGACAAGTGGCGTGACAAGGTTCTATTTAACAGAAACTTACTTGTAAGGTTAAGAAAACCCCTGCGGTCCTTAGACAAAACTTCAGGTTAACAGGTAGGAGACTAACAGCAGTAAAAGTAATAAAAAACGTATCTAGTGTTTAGAAGAGCTTTTTGAAAATATTCTAAAGAAGAACCCTCCCACACTTTCCTTAATAAGATATCTCATATGTGATCACACATATCCACTTCCTTATCATCAGTATCATATGCGAGTATGTTTTGACGTTTTTGTTAAGGCTTTCAGGGAAGACTTGAAAACAACACAGCAGCATCTGTAATGCATAATACCGTCAGTTGTATCAATGGGAAAACCGAAGATCATGTAGGATGAATCACTTGGTTATTATTTGCTTATTTAAGTTATTTGGGTAAAACAAGTCAGAAGTGTCGCTTGTTTCTTAGAGCAGTGCTACCCCTGCAAGGTTGCCTTCCTGTGCTCAGTGACTTCTTGGTTGTAGCTAAAAGGGGGACCCAGGGTTCCACACACCACATTCTGTTCCCGCTTCTGTCATTCCTGCTCACACTCTAGTGGGGGGATGAGTTTGAAGGCTTGTTGGCTTCAAAACCCTTCTGTCTATGTGGGCTGTGCTGCATCATTGCTTGTTGCCCAAAGGCGCTCTGCAAAGATAATTTACCGCCTAAATACTGGTATATACAGAACTGGTCAAGCCATCGGTTGCACTTCTTAAAAAATTAATAAACAATTTTTTAAAGCAGTTTTAGGTTTACAGAAAATTGAGCAGATAGGGCTTCCCTGGTGGCACAGTGGTTAAGAACCCGCCTGCCAATGCAGGGGACACGGGTTCGATCCCTGGTCCGGGAAGATCCCACGTGCCACAGAGCAACTAAGCCCATGTGTCACAACTACTGAGCTTGCGCTCTACAGCCCGTGAGCCACAACTACTGAGCCCGCATGCCACAGCTACTGAAGCCTGCGTGCCTAGAGCCCATGCTCCGGAACAAGAGAAGCCACCACAGTGAGAAACCCGCACGCCACAACGAAGAGTGGGCCCGCTCACCACAGCTAGAGAAAGCCTGCCTGCTGCAGCGAAGACCCAACACAGCCAGAAATAAAGTAAAATAAAATGAAAAAAGAAAATTTAGCAGATAGTACAGAGAGTTTCCATATATCCTCTCCTTTTCCCACTCACAGTTTCTCCTATTATTAACATCTTGCCTTAGTGCGGTTACAATTTATTACAATTGATGAACCAATATTCATATACCATTATTAACTAAAGTCCATAGTTTGCATTAGGATTTGCTCTTTGTGTTAAACAGTTCTGTAGGTTTTGACAAATAATGTTATGTATCCATCGATACGGTGTCCTACAGAATAGTTTCACTGCCTTAAAAATCTCCTGTGTTTCACCTAACCATCACTTCCTCACCCTGCCTTGACCCTTGACCCCTGACTATCACATCTTTTTACTTTCTTGCCCAGAATGTCATATAGTTGGAGTCATTCAGTATGTAGCCTTTTCAGATTGGCTTCTTTTATTTAGCAATATGCACTTAAGGTTCCTTCGTGTCTTTTCATGGCTTGATAATTCATTTCTTTTTTTTTAATATCCTCTTTTTTTTTAGAAGAAATAACAAAACATTAGCAAAAAGAGTAGAAAGTACAGAGACTTCTCATATACTCCCCCTGCCCTCACACATGCACAGCCTTCCCCATCATCAACATCCCACATCAGAGTGGTACATTTGTTACAATAAATGGACCTACATTGACACATCATTATCACCAATGACCGTGGATTGTATTAGGGTCCACTGTTGGTACTGTATTCTATGAGTTTTGACAAGTGTATAATAACATGTAACCACCATTATAGTATCATGAGAAATCTTTTCACTGCCCTAAAAATCCTCTATGCTCCACCTATTAATCCCTTCCTTCTCCCAACCCCTAGCAACCATTAATCCCCAGTTTTGCCTTTTTCCAGGCTGTCATTTCGTTGGAATCACAGAATAAGTAGCCTTTTAAGATTGGCTTCTTTCCCTTAGTAGTATGCATTTTATGGTTCCTCCATGTCTGTTCATGATTTGATATCTCTTTTCTTTTTAGCACTGAATAATATTCCATTGTCTAGATATACCAGAGTTTATTTATCCCTTCACCTACTGAAGGACATTTTGGTGGTTTCCAAGTTTTGGTGATTATGAATAAAGCTGCTAAAAATGTCTGTGTTTGGGTTTTGTGTGACATAAGTTTTCAACTCCTTTGGGTAAATGCCAAGGAGTGCTGGAATGTATGGTAAGAGTCTGTTTACTTTTGTAAGGAACTTCCAGACTGTCTTCCAAAGTAGCTGTACCATTTTCTATTCCCACCAGCAATGAATGAGAGTTTCTGTTGATCTACATCCTAGCCAACATTTGGTGTTGTCAGTGTTTTGGATTTTGGCCATTCTAATAGGCATGTAGTTTTAATTTTGTCTTAATTGTCGTTTTAATTTGCAATTGCTCATTGTTGGTTTAATTTGCAATTCCCTAGTGACATATGACATGAAGCATCTTTTTATATGCTTATTTGCCATCTGTATGTTTTCTCTGGTGAGGTAAGCAGAAGGTGCAGACAAGAGAAATTAGGGTCTTCTCTCAAGGGATGGAACACTGGGTTAACTTAGTTAAGCCCCACCAAAGGGAATACCCAGAGGCAGCCACGCAGGGGCAGAGGCAGCCACGCAATAGCCGCTATCCCATCTATGTGCTCTTGAGTCTGTGCGGTTGCAAATCAATGTGCAATGAACAAGTCATTGATTACAACAAGAACCTAAACCAGTACCTCTTCCTTCCTTATTGGTCCAGTACAAGAGGGTGCACTCACCCTCTTGAGTGGTAGGAGCAATAACAGTGACAACGTAAAAATACTGCCGAGCAGCTCTGCAGGATCTCTGAGGCAAAGACAAAGTGGCTTCTTGTGGATCACTAGCAAATTTGCAACATCTTATAATAATAGCTCACTTATGGAGCCCTTGATGTATGGGAAGGAACAGCCACCCAAGGTAAGGAGGAGTCCTAGCGTGAGCTCCAGTTAACAGATGAAGAAGCAGCAATTCTGTGATGTTATCTATGTGACTAGCCCAAAGTCTCTCAATGTCCAGAATGACAGCTGGATTTTAAACCTAGATTTCTATCCAGGTCCAAAGCTCTTGCCCCAGTAATACCACCTGGATTTGGGACCTGCCTAAACAAATACCAGGTCAGTCCCACTGACTCCTGGCTGCTCCAAAGGGCTTGCTGCAATTGGCTTGAATGCCACTTCTGAGATCTGGGCCCACTGTGGTCAGAAGAACCTCTGTAGCAGCTCTCAACCTTGGCTACAAGTTGCAATCACCAGGGAAGCTTTACAAAAATGATGACACCAGGGTCCCACCCATAAAGATTTTGATTTAATTGTTCTTCAGTTCAACTTCAGCATAGGGATTTGTGTTTAACTTTTTACTGAAGTATATCATACACATAGAAATGTGAACATACCTAAGTATACATCACAATTAATTTTTAAAAACTGAAGGTAGCTGTGTAACCACCACCCAGCTCAAGAATCAGAGCTTCACGAGCACCCTAGAAGTTGGCATCATGCTTCCTTTTAGCCGCTCCCCTTTCCTCCCACACCCCAGCCACCATCCTGACTTCTAACAGCGTAGATAATTCGGGTACAGAGATTTTCAAAGCTCCCAAATGATTCTAGAGTGCAGTCACCATTGAGAACCACTGTCTCACTGGTAGAAAGTAGAGAAGTAGGATGAACCAAACTAAATGCATAGAAACAGATAAACCAAAATGAAAGAAAATAAGAAGAAACCCAGGCTACATTTATGCCTCAACCCAGGCTGCTACTTCCTGTGTTGCATGCATAAGTCTTATTTCACGTTAGCAAGTCAACAAGGATGAAAAAATTTTGTTTTTTTAAACAAGATCTTTCATTTATAAACAACTTTTCTCAGCATTCACACCTTAGTGA
Organism: Neophocaena asiaeorientalis asiaeorientalis; assembly: GCF_003031525.2. Taxonomy (NCBI): domain Eukaryota; kingdom Metazoa; phylum Chordata; class Mammalia; order Artiodactyla; family Phocoenidae; genus Neophocaena; species Neophocaena asiaeorientalis. The sequence continues at coordinate 4,658,825 of NW_020172591.1, forward strand.
AAGAACATCAGCCATCCCAAGGGGTGCCAAAATCACATTTACCGATAATAATAAAAAAATGTATGGAGTGCTGTCTACGGATCAAGTCCCTCATTAATGCCTTGTGCATGACCTCATTCAGTCTTCACACCTCATAACACCCAATACTAGTAGGTTTTCTTCTTTCTTCCATGTTGCAGACGAGGAAAGCTAGGCATAAAGAGATGTGGTAACTTGCCCAAGGGTACACAGTTTGTAACTGGGACAGCTTAAGCTGAAGAGATTTTTCATGCTGTACCACCATGGAGGTTTTAATTTAATTTTATTATTTTTTTTTATGTCAATCATGGTTTTTATTTTAGATATGTGTGTCAACTGACTTCTGCTACTAAATACCTGGACAAAGATTAATGCCACACTGATTTCATTCTTTCAATGTACAGTGGAATGAGCTGGGATGGCGGTGGAGAAAAATCACAGCATTACCTATGTGTGCTGAAGTGGACCTTGACGGTCATGTATTTTTGTTGTTATTTTTGTTGTTTTTGCGGTATGCGGGCCTCTCACTGTTGTGGCCTCTCCCGTTGCAGAGCACAGGCTCCGGACGTGCAGGCTCAGCGGCCATGGCTCACGGGCGCAGCCACTTCGCGGCATGTGGGATCTTCCCGGACCGGGGCACGAACCCGTGTCCCCTGCATCGGCAGGCAGACTCTCAACCACTGCGCCACCAGGGAAGCCTGATAGTCATGTATTTTTATTTCCTTCTTTCCCAGGTGAGGAAATGGGCCAAGAAAAAAAGATTTAGGATGGTTTAACAAGCTGAATGAGAGAAAATTAGAGAAAGTCCAAACACTCCTGGGGGAGAGGCTAGGTAAGGCTTTCATCGAGCAGCTAAGGGCACTGAGCTATTCTCCTAACCCACAGATGCACACGTGTGTGGCCTTAGTCAGTACAACTTTGTGGCTAGTGACATTACTATTATTATTTAATTTAACATTCGTAGCATATTCACATGTGAATATTGTTATTTGTGTAATTATGAAGGTCTCTGTATAGTGAGCTTCTAATCTAAACCAGACACAAAGATTAATGCCACACTGATTTCATTCTTTCAATGTACAGTGGAATGAGCTGGGATGGCGGTGGAGAAAAATCACAGCATTACCTATGTGTGCTGAAGTGGACCTTGACGGTCATGTATTTTTGTTGTTGTTATTTTTGTTGTCTTTGCGGTATGCGGGCCTCTCACTGTTGTGGCCTCTCCCGTTGCGGAGCACAGGCTCCGGACGTGCAGGCTCAGCGGCCATGGCTCACGGGCGCAGCCACTTCGCGGCATGTGGGATCTTCCCGGACCGGGGCACGAACCCGTGTCCCCTGCATCGGCAGGCAGACTCTCAACCACTGCGCCACCAGGGAAGCCTGATAGTCATGTATTTTTATTTCCTTCTTTCCCAGGTGAGGAAATGGGCCAAGAAAAAAAGATTTAGGATGGTTTAACAAGCTGAATGAGAGAAAATTAGAGAAAGTCCAAACACTCCTGGGGGAGAGGCTAGGTAAGGCTTTCATCGAGCAGCTAAGGGCACTGAGCTATTCTCCTAACCCACAGATGCACACGTGTGTGGCCTTAGTCAGTACAACTTTGTGGCTAGTGACATTACTATTATTATTTAATTTAACATTCGTAGCATATTCACATGTGAATATTGTTATTTGTGTAATTATGAAGGTCTCTGTATAGTGAGCTTCTAATCTAAACCAGACAGAGAACTGATGATCACAAAGTTATCTGAGTGGGAAATTGGATCTTCTCAGGTTTCCCTGAGTTTGTTCAGTTTGCTTGGATTTCATGTCGTAGGTGATCAGCTTCCTAGTGTATTTATTCTGGCAACGGAAAGTGTAGGGTGTGCAAGAAATCTCTTGGAGACGTTTTCCTTAAAAACTTGGTATTACATGTGGAAGTCTTACTTCTTGAGCCCTTCCAGAAATCAAAACAAATCACAGAAACCGTGAGGCTTGTTGCTTTTCCATATTTCTCCTCTGTAATTAGTTCGGACTTTCTTTGTATTGTTCATTGTTCTTCCTGGTTTTAGATCACTCCCCCGCCTCTCGCTTCTGCCTCCGTAGGGTGCCCACCTACCCTTCCGTTTCGCCACATCACTTTTCCTGCTTTGTTCACTTTCCCTGGATTTTTGGTATAAAACTCCCTTCAAGCCAGAGTGTTTGGTCTGTTGCTCTCTAATTTTTTTCTCAGAGCAATTTTCCCAATCTAAATTGCACTGTCAATGACTTTTCTCTTCCTAGAGCAGTGAATCACATTCTAAGAAGCCATTAGGGCTGGCGCAGCTAGATACAGAGCCAGGAGGTTGGAGCCAGTGCCGGCTTGTCACCCTCATTCTCTGTTTACCCTGCTGCAGCAGGCCAAAGTGTGGCCTTGTGCTGAAGTTAGCAGCAAAGGAAGTGCCGTCAGAACCCATTCTTGCTACACGCATGTGCTCTGATACCTATGAGAAGGAGAGACCATGCTTTAGAGCATTGGCCTGTGCTTCAGGTGTGAAGAAAAATTACCTAACCTAGGATGGCTTGATATTTGAGAGCTGGTAGATTGTATTAATGCCCCCAATCTCCATCCCTCCCTATATCTCTGCCCTCTGCCATGTGACTTTGTAGTTCTTCCCATAAAGAGATGAGTGTCGTCTCCAAACCACTGATTCTGACTGTAACACCTGCTTTGGTCAATAGGATATTAGGAGAGGCTTGAAATTGTGCTTGTGTCATTGGACGTGGTCTCTTGCATCTTTACTATTTCCATGAGAAGAGCATGCCTGGGCTGGCCCACTGGTCCCAGGAGTGGGGTGAGAGATACATGGGGCAGAGTTGCCCCAAGGAAGCTGCCCCAGCCCAGCCCAGCCTAGAACAGAGTCGCCTAGCCGACCCAGAGTTGCAGGAACAAACCCAGTCAAGATGGGCAGGTCTGCCTATCCAACCTTCACATGAACTGCAGATGCAGGAGCTAGAGTAGGAAGTGCTTTTTGTTTTAAGCCTCTGAATTTTGAGGTGGTTTGCCCCCCAGCAACTGCGATGAGGCCATGCCCTCTGAGATTATTATGATGGTTACCTGAGCAACTAGAAACAAAAGCACATCGCAAATGTAAAATTGTGGGGAGTGAGCATAAGGGAGAGGCTGTTGACCAAGCTCTGGACCTGGAACCTGAGGGCCTGAGCTTAAGTCCATCCAGGCCCCCAATTCACTCTGTAAACTTGGGCAGATAATTTAAATTTTCTGGGTCTTACCATCAAATTACAGAGCTGGCTTGCAGACTCAAAACCGTGAAAGCTTGAGATAATATTGGAAAATTAATATGGGTCCCAGAACTTCATTGGTGGAGAGTTAAGAAAGGGATAGGGAAGGTGGGACAGAGGTCAGAGAATACTTTATTTGGGTATAAATATAATATTATACCCAAAGGAAAGGGCCAGATACACGGAGCTGGGAATTGGATGATTTTAAAGAACAGGTTTAATCTAAGGCTAAGAGGTAGAGTTGGAGCCCAGATAGAAAATCAAGTCTCACTTCTCTAGAGAAAAAAACACTGTCTTGAAAGTATGGGATACATGAATAAGTAAGGGAGGCGAGTGACTGTGAAGAACCTTATAGAAGATGTCTTCCTGACAGCTCTTCACTTGGAATAAAGCAAAGCTGAGGACAGTTATGAAGTCTTTGGTCAGCTAGAGAGATAACAGTCAGATATACCTGTGTGACTCCTGCCTTGGCTACCTTTAAATTTTTTGGTCGTTTGTTACCTGACCTTGGACAGGTCACTTATCCTGCGGACAAGTGGAAATATGCTTCATTCATCCGCTGCATATTGAGTAGACGCTCCATCCCAGGAGCTGCTCTGGATACAGGGGGTGAAACAGTGAGTAAGACATGGTTCCTCAGCTGCATATCAGCTCAGCTTAGATGCACTTTCCGCACATTGTCAATCATGTCAAAACACGTAATACTAGGTCCTTTTTCAGAGGGGAAATCATAGCTCAGAGAGATTAAGTGGCTTGTCCAAGATCATACAACTTAGAAAGATGAAAAATTACTCCTTTGACCTTAAAATCTGTATTGTTTCTACCGAATTATGCTGACTTTTCTTGTTAGTTGTTTGATTTTATTTACAAAAATGTTATTTTTACGTATTGTTTTAGGAGGACATCCCTGCATATAAAGTAGAGTTGGGTGCTTGGGGTTTTTTGTTGCTGTTGTTGTGGTGGTTTTGTGGAGAAGCTGTGTGATTTATAAGTCAAAGGATCAAGTTCTTGATTCCTAGGGCTATGGAAGTAGGTCTCTCTATTGAATAGGGACAGAGCTTAAAGATACAGAAATAAGGGCATGGCTTAATCAAGTATGGGTCTTCTGTTCAACAGAATATTTTGCAAACATTAAATACAATGACTATCTCTCAAACTTTATAGGTGGGAGTGTAGATTGTTATATCCCCTCAAGGAGAGCAATTTGAAAATATATTTCAAAACTACAAATGAACATGCATTTGTTTTAACAATTTTAACTTAAGGAACTTGTTCTACAGAAATATTAACAGATTACAAAATTATTCAGAGCAGCATTTATTCATAGTAAAATGTTGGAAATAATGTAAATGACTATCAATAGGAAACGGTTAAATAAATTACGGTACACCCTTAGAACAGACTAGCATGCAACGATGAGGAAGGTAGAAGCAGAGAAGAAGGAAGGGAAGAAAAAGGCTCTTTAAGTATTCACATGGAACATTTCCAAGTTCTCCTGCTAAGTGACGATGGTATCATAGTGCCCATGGAGAGGACGGACGGAGTCTCTGCAATTCCAGGAAGAGAAGATCACATAGCTTGACTTACTGGATCAGAGGTAGTGAGTTTCCTCTTAATCGATCTGTACTGACTTTTACTGACTATGTATCATATGAAAGGTGCTGCGATATATTCTATAGAAGATATAAATGATATGAGAAAGATATAAAATGATATGTACTTTGATCTAGTACAGTCTAGTTGGGGGGGTACATGGTCTTTATGTATAAAAGATAACAATTGAAACCATCCCATGATTAGAGAATGAACATGGAATCATCCTTATGTTGGGACAAGGGAAACATTTGGGCTTGAGGGAATCAGGAGTCTTCAGGAGAATTTCATTTGAGTTAGGGAAGGATTTAGATAGAACGAGAGGATTGTGGGAGCCAGGCAGGAAACTCAGCAGAGGCAGGGTCTGGAATGAGCACGGTGAGTTGGGGGCAAAGAGGACCACTTTGGCTAGAGACAGGGAGATGGGTTTAGAGAGCGACTCAGTGCTAAAATCAGAATAATAGCTTGGGGCAACGCTGAGGAGGAGCTAGGATGCCAAGATAAAGACCTGGAATTTAGTTCAGGTATTTGGGCCAGGGGCAGTGTTTGGGGGAGTGTAATCTGGCCACCGTATGACAAGTGGATTGTAGCAGAGGAGGTCTGAGGTTAGGAGACTCCTGGAGACTTGGATAGGAGTCCAGGGACAAGGTGAAGGGGTCTAAGCTAGCTCAGTGGCTGGAAAAGTAGAAAAAGAGAGGCAGACACTAAGGCATTATTCTTCAGCCTACCCTGCCTGGACATGACTTTGACATTCCCCTGCCAAGTCATAATTACTGTGACAGTTATTATGTTGGGTTTTACAGGTGTATGATGACACTGTTGGTTGTGTAAGTACATCAACAGCCAAAGACAATTGTGTTCCATTGCATCTCTTCGTCGGCAGGCTGCCGCTGCAGACTGAAAACTGACGTGGAGCCTGTCTTCCAACACATCCAGAGCTGTACCCAGCCTGCTGCTGTGTCCATGGAGAAATCATACACATAAATCCATTCTCTGAAAACAGAGGTTACAAGGTAAAAGTGATTCTTAAAAGTTATTTTTCTGGTATTCGGCCAGAACTTTCATTGATGCTTTCATTTAAAAAGGGGTTATGAAAATAACACACCACTATTAAAAAACAAAAAACTAAGTAGATTATGAGCGCTATCATGTAAAGGGGTCCATGCTCTAGTGTTAAGTGATAAAAGCAGTTCTCCTAAAAAAAAAAAAAAAAAAAAAAAAAAAAAAAAGTTATTTTTCTGGTATTCGGCCAGAACTTTCATTGATGCTTTCATTTAAAAAGGGGTTATGAAAATAACACACCACTATTAAAAAACAAAAAACTAAGTAGATTATGAGCGCTATCATGTAAAGGGGTCCATGCTCTAGTGTTAAGTGATAAAAGCAGTTCTCCTGACAGTATCATTATGAACTGCTTCTGCTAAAAGCATTATATATGCTTTAAGTATGAAGTCTGAGAGGACACCCTCCAGCTAGGGCACAGGGGATGTGGGGAAGGAGGGTGCTTGGAATGGGAAAGATACTTTTTGCTTTTGAATAGTTGCAGAATTTTACCAACAGGTTAATGCTTATAATGAAGAGATTCTTAAAGGCATTTAGCACATCCCAGAGAAGAAGAACACCCACACTGCCTTCCTCAGGCTCAAGCCTATTAATAGGAAAACAGATGAAAATGTTAGTTAGAGAAATAAATAGAGTCAAGGAAAGCGATAATAAAGGTCACCCAGATCGTTTCTCCAGGCTGACTCCCTGGAAGAGTCCAGTGTGGTTAACAGCTTGCACTTGTTTCATGAGCAAGTTATTTATGTCTCCAGCCTTCAGTTTTTCTCAACTGTAAAACGAGGATGTTATGATAAAATGAAATAAGATATAGAAAGCCTTACTTTGCACATGGTGGCCAGCACCTACTAGGTGTTGAGTAATCACTGGTGATTCTTCTAGTTATTGTCCACTTGACATTCCAACATCTAACAGTGACCTTGTAGTTTCCCTTGACTCTTTAGTTATTTACTTGCTTGACCCCCTACTAGAATGTGCACCCCTCGAAAGAAGGTTTTTGAAGTTATTTTAATTGTTTTTCTCCTCCGCTGATAAAAGTAATACATTCATACCAGAAAAAAAATCTAAAAATCTGCTTCATCTCAGCGCCTAAAGATAATCACTGCAGGTTGTGGTTTCTATAGATTCCTGTAAAATAAATGTTGGGGCAACTTTGAGGCCCCTTTTCTGTTATGGGCCAGATAGTAAATATTTTTGGCTTTGCGGCCATATGGTCTCTGTTACAACTACTCACCTTTGTCTTTATAGCAGGGAAGTAGCCATAGACAACACCTAAACAAATGGGCATGGCTGTGTTCCAATAATGCTTGATTTGCAAAAACAGGCTTCAGCCCAATTTGGCCCTGAGACCATTGTTTGCCGGCTCCTGACCTAGAAATAGAGCTTGATGTCTAATAGAAGTATAATGTGAACCACATATGTAATGTTATGTTTTCTTGTAAATACACTTAAAAAATCCAGTTTTTTTAAAAACTAAAATCAGTTTCAATATTATGTTTTATTTAATTCCATATATCCAAATGTTATCATTTCAACATGTAATCAAAATAAATAACTATTGAAATATTTTCTATTCTTGTTTTCATACTACGTCTTTGAAATTGGCTGTGAATTTTGCACTGCTAAGTTAATTCAGATTAGACACATTTCAAGTGTTTAACAGCCACGTGTGGCTACTGGCTACCATGTTGAACAGCTGAGCTGCAGAATCTAGAGAGACTTTGTATACATATAAGTACACAAATTTTAAAAAGCAAAAGTGGTATATAATATACATGCTTCTTTACTGAATAATCTTTCTTGGCTATCTTTCCTTCTCATGCCATAAAATTTATCCTTTTTTTTTTTTTTGACAGTTACTGTATTTCATTGTTTAGATTTCTCACCATCTATTTTATCAGCTCCCTAGGATGTTTGCATTGTTCCTAATGTTGAGTTGTTATTTCAAACGGTTCAGGGATTATCTTTTTACATATAAGTGTTGACACCTGTGGGTATATGTCTTTAAAATATATTCTTGGGAGTTGAGCTGCTGAATCAAAGACTGTGATGACATTTAACTTTTTAATAACTAGTGCCAAGCTAGAGAGCCGGAATTCTAACTTGTTTTCATCTCCAGCGTGTTGGCACTCGATGGATAATTAACTATTAAATGAATGGATAAATACAAATCTCACACGATTGATGAGAGAGAGAGAGGAAAAGAGAGAAAGAGACAGAGACAGAGAGACAGAGGGGGAGAAATTATATGGGATAAAGTGGGAACAGTTAATTGCTCATTAAGGAGGCACAGATGGAAACACCCTGAGTTAGTATAGTGAAAGGTGTTTGCTTAATAATCAGTTAAGCGCCTCCTGAACTCATCCCAAACTCCTATCCCTCTCAGAAAGTCTCCAGGCCTTGGGTCTCAGACTATGGCATTTTGCGTTATGCTGGGAAATTGTTCTCTACATTTGCTGTGGGCAGGACAGGGTTTCTAGTTAAGGTGGGGTTGGTTGCTGCCGTCTCCCGGGGGCAATGGGAAGTCCCCTGCTTTCCAGGTTCAGATAAGCTTCTGGAATTCCGGGTCCGTGGGAGTCTCTGACACAAAACCTGCTGCCTTTCTGGGAGGAGAGGAGGCTTCCTCCCCCCAGGTCAAGCAATCTGTCACTATGGGGCAAATGAGGTCTCACTTTCCCATGGCCAAGTACAGGGAGAGAAAATATGACTACAAAAATTTGACTTCAGGCTTCCCTGGTGGCTCAGTGGTTGAGAGTCCGCCTGCCGATGCAGGGGACACGGGTTCGTGCCCCGGTCCGGGAAGATCCCACATGCCGCAGAGTGGCTGGGCCTGTAAGCCATGGCCGCTGAGCCTGCGCGTCCGGAGCCTATGCTCCGCAACGGGAGAGGCCACAACAGTGAGAGGCCTGCATACCGCAAAAAAAAAAAAAATTTGACTTCACCCTAGGTCTTGCCTGTCCCCTCACCTGCTAAGTGTTCTCCCCTTTTTATCTCCCACACCAGTGCCTCTGGCACACTCACAGCCCTGCTGGGCCCTGGCAGGCCAGCCTCCCATCCCCCAGCCTCCTTCATCCTTCTTCTCCAGCTCATCCAACGCTCATCCCTGCTCCTGCCACCAACTGGATCCTAAGCCCTGGCTTTTCTGGGCAGAGCCTGGCTTCTTTCCCCCACAGAAGCTGCCTGGCATATAGTCGGCACTTAATAAATGTTAGTTGAGTAAAAACACAAAGCAATCCCCGGATTTTTTAGTTTGCCTTCCACGGCTTTCCCTATGTAATAACTCATTGGACGAGCACCAATCAAGTGCCAACTCTATGCCAGGCACCGTGTCAGGGAACTAAGACAGATGTGGTTCCTAAGTTCCCGGAGCTCATGATCTCAGCTCCTCTTCATATCCAAGACTTCACGGCTCCCCAAACACCCAGGGGTCATTCTGGACCGTTATTCACTTAAATATTTATTTGAGCGCCTATTATGTGCTGGCAGTATGCTAAATATATACCCTCTAATGTAGCCCTCACAATACCCCTTAAAGGAAGGTAATACTGGCTCCATTCACACACACGGAATGTAAGATTAAGTAACTCGCTCAGATCACCTAGGCCTAGTAGTGAGTGGGGCTGGCCTTCCACCCCAGGCCTGTCTACACCCTGTTCATCCTGGAGCTCCAGGGCCTGGCTGGGAAGCCTTCAACCCTGCAGGGGTGAGGGAAGAGCATTCCAGACCAAGTGCACCTGGAGCCCAGTGGGAAATCACTGTGTGTGTGTGTGTGTGTGTGTGTGTGTGTGTGTGTGTGTGGCCAGGGGGCTGTTCTAGTTGGCTGGGGAACAAGAAGGCTGGTGAGAGAGAAGATGGGAGGAGACAGGAAGTAGCTGAGTGCAGGGTTTCACGAGTTGCTTTTCTCTGCGGCCCTAAACCTCAGTCCTCAGTGCCTCTCATTCTGACCTCTGAGGACAAACTTCTCCATCTGTGTCATCGTGCTGCTCTCCTCGGGTTTCTGAAGGAAAGCTCCCTGCGGCGCCTGGACGTGAAGTGGCTTGTCCAGGCTACCCCGGTTAGCGCTGGCCAGGACTGCAATCCAAAGAACTTGAGATTACTTTTCAGGCTAGGTTGATTTTTTCTTTTTTTGAAACGAAATCTAAGTCCATGGTGCCATTGCTCCTTGGGGACTGTAATCAGAGGGCCTCAGCATTCATGCAGGAGCTGCGGCGGGCGTTACCATCAGGCCTCTGCCTTCCCTCCCGCTCCTGCGTTTCTCACAGCTGCCAAACCGGCTCCCTCCCAAGGCCATGCCTTCAGGAGCAAGGAAAGAAAAGCAAGAGCGAGTCATTTTGACAAAATAAGAGCTAATAGATCCAGGAGAAATTACCGCGATCAGAGCCACAGCCATACCACTGGCCGGGCGGGTAAATCTGTAAAATCCTAACGCTCACATCCTCTTCCCTTTTCCCCACCCTCCTGCCCAAAGTTCTGATTTGAGTGTGTACTTTTCTGCCCTGATGATGTTTAAGATCTTGCCAGAGGCAGGAACACAGAGGGAAAATATTCCTGCCTATAAACAAAGGGGAAATTTTCATGGAAGGGACTTAGAACTTTGAGACTTATATTGGAATGGGCGGTAGGAAAATCTAACACTTGGGAAATAACGTTCCCAGCATTAGCTCACCTGGGCAGGGCAGCCATCCTGCATGGCTTGAAAAATGTTGCCTCGGCCAAAGGATGGTTCATTCACTTATTCAATAGTCAGTGGACCCTCACTATTTCCAGGGAACTTGACGAGATATGAAAGGCAAACACAGCTCTCCGGACCTCTAGGAGATCATAGTGCAGCAGGGAAGACCAAACGTGTGCAGGAGTAACTACAGGACCTGGGAGATAGTGATCAGTGACCCACCAGGGATCCTCTCGCAGCTTCTGCTGTGCTGCCTGCCTGGGGTCCAGGGCTGAAGTCTCACTGGCAGTGCGCTCCTCGACAAGCACTAAAGGGCATCCCTGAGCCTTCCTCGACCATCCACACAGCACGCCCCACTCCAGCACCAAGTTCATCCCCTGGAGAATTTAGATATTTGCATGTGAAATCTGGGCTTGGATCCCCTGCTCTGCTGGGTTGCCGAGGAAGGAAAAAGAGGTGCAGAAGATAGGAAACTGGCTCTGGCAAGCTGTGCACTGGAGACCCCACAGAGCTGGATTCATCACTCATTCATTTCTTCCCTGGCCACATCCAGAAAGCCATGATGAACAGCATCTGTTCCTCACTTATGCTCAGTGTTGGAGACGCTGACCATGTTTTCCCACCTCAGAGGGTAAGAGGTCTGATAATGACCCCTCCCCACATTCTTGGTATGTCTACCTGAAAATGTCTGTTCCTACCTTCCATCTCTAACATTACTGCTCCTCTTTTCCAGATGAGAAAGTTGGAACCCTGAGTAATTAATTATTTGTTTATTTTTGGCCGCGCTGCGCAGCAGGCGGGATCTTAGTTCCCCAACCAGGGGTCAAACCTGTGACCCCTGCAGTGGAAGTGTGGAGTCCTAACCACTGGACCGCCAGGGAATTCCCCCTGAGTAATTGATTTGCCCAAAGACAAAGAGCCAGTTTGAGGCTGAGGTCACCCAAATTACCATCTATGGTATCTTCTGCCTTAAAATGTCACATCCTCCTCGTTTCAGATTTACATTTTCCCCCCAATTCTCTTTGCCTCCATTTCATCCTGGCAGTGGCCTATGAGTCCCTGAGGAGGAATGCATAAAGCAGTCAACTTTAATCCAGCAATTCCACTCCTAGGTATTTGCCTAAGAGACAGAAAACATGCCCTCAAAAAGGCTTGGATGTGAATTTTTTTTTGGCCTTTATTCATAATAATCAAAAACTGAAAACAACAACCCAGGTGTCCATTGACAGATGGCTACATAAAGTGTGGTTTATGCCATGGAATATTACTCACCAATAAAAAGGAATAAATTACTGATAAACGTGACCACACGGATGAATCTCTCAGACATTATGATGAGTGAAAGAAGCCAGACACATGGACTTCCCTGGTGGTGCAGTGGTTAAGAGTCCGCCTGCCAATGCAGGTGACACGGGTTCAAGCCCTGGTCCGGGAAGATCCCACATCCTGCGGAGCGACTAACCCTGTGTGCCACAACTACTGAGCCTGTGCTCTAGAGCCCGTGAGCCACAACTCCTGAGCCCCCACGCCACAGCTACTGAAGCCCGTGTGTCTAGAGCCCGTGCTCCACAACAGGCGAAGCCACCACAATGAGAAGCCAACACACCACAATGAAGAGTGGCTCCCACTGTCCACAACTAGAGAAAGCCCGTGTGCAGCAACGAAGACCCAACGCAGCCAAAAAATAAATTAAAAAAAATACTTTTCTTCTAAAATAAAAAGAAAGAAGCCAGACACAAGAGTACATACTGTATGGTTCTGCTTATGTGAAGTGCAAACAGTGTTTGCTTGGAGGGGCTGGAAGAATGGGGGGATATAAGGGGTATAGAGGAGAAGAGGATTAACTGGGATGGGATGTGAGGGAACTTTCTGGGGTGATGAAAATGTTCTGTATCTTGATGGGGGTGTGGATTATGTGGATATATGCATTTTAAAAAAACTGATCAGTCTATATCTGTGCATGTTAACATTATATCTAAATTTAAAAAAATAGAAAAAAATATGTTGTCCATGATTGTTGCAAAACTTTATACTGAAGTAATGAAGTAAGCAAAAATTATTATTTTCTTACATTCAAATTTTGCACCTCTGAGCCAACTGCTGTTAGCTATTTCATGCAGTAACTTGCCAGAGACTCTTTCTAGGCATACACTTCCACATAAACGGGTTCACCCTATCCACGGGGTTGCACCCTGCTTCACGACAATGCACAGAGCCAAAGGAAGGCTTTTTGTGCCTTAAACACCCAGATAGAGATGGCCATTTCTGAGTCAACAATTTCCTGTTTTCATGTTAAATATTAATTGTTTTTCCATATTAGAGTGCTTAGAAAGAGTTCGTGGACACCACTAAGGGGTAGAAGGATGCTCTGATGACATCATATTTTCCTAAATACACACTGTAGTTAGTTTTTCTCTTAAGGGAGGTAGATCTTCCCATTCCACCTCATCCCAGACTCTCTCTTCTCCACATCTAAGGTCATACTGTTTGATCCCTATTGCATTTTTTTTTTTTCCATTTCAGCTGTGTAAAACACTGTCACCTTTTATGGGCTTGAGACCTCTTGAGGTGCATGGAGAAAGCGCTGCTCTCCCAGAGGCTAGATCAGTGGTTCCCCAGGAATGAGGACCAAGTCTAAACACCCCAAAGACATTCCCTACGACACATTTAATATCTATTGAATGGGAAAGTACATGGAAAGGGAAAGCTACTTTCAATTAAATGTAATGTCTTTTATTTATTTATTTATTTATGGCTGTGTTTGGTCTTCATTGCTGCATGCAGGCTTTCTCTCTAGTTGCGGCGAGCGGGGGCTACTCTTCGTTGAGGTGCGCAGGCTTCTCATTGCAGTGGCTTCTCGTTGCGGAGCACAGGATCTAGGTGCATGGGCTTCAGTAGTTGTGGCTCGCGGGCTTCAGTAGTTGTGGCTTGCGGGTTCTGGAGCGCAAGCTCAATAGTTGGGGTGCACGGGCTTAGTTGCTCCGCGGCATATGGGATCTTCCTGGACCAGGGATCGAACCTGTGTCCCCTGCATTGGCAGGCAGATTCTTAATCACTGCACCACCAGGGAAGTTCCAAATTAAATGTAATGTCTTTAAATTGATTTGCATCTTATTAACTATGACAGAATCTACAAGCGTTAAAATAATAATAGCAGCTACTATTTTTACTTTGGCCGCACCTTGCGGCATGTGGGATCCCAACCAGGGATTGAACTCGTGCCCCCTGCAGTGGAAGCATGGAGTCTTAACCGCTGGACCACCAGGGAAGTCCCTAGCAGCTACTATTTCTTGTGTACTTATTATGTGCTGGGTATTTGGCTAAGTGCTCTATGCATGTTATCTTTCATTCACCCCACAACTCTACAGAGTGGAAACCGTTGTTATCCCCATTGTATAGATGAGGAAATGGAGGCTCAGAGAGCTTCAATAACTTGTCCAAGCTCACACTGAAGGGAAGTAGTGGCCTGAAAACTCCAAGTCTGACAGGCGTGAAAGATTTAATGCCACTCCCTCCTGCTTCTTTTATTTACTTATTCTGTGGACAGTGATTGGTCTGCCTATGAATTCTCCAGCCCCTGGCTTAAACTCAGGGCCTCCTAGGGATCTGAGACCTCCAGGAGTGGGCCACAGGCTGTCTGGGGAACTATGGAGGCACTAAGCACTCATCTTGGAGTCGAGCTAGCAATGGGCCCTCCTATGTCCAGCCTTATTCTTTTAGCATCTCGCAACCCCTGAGCCCCTGGCGCTTGTGTTTGCTTCTGCCCAGGCCGGCTTGGCCCAGTGTCCCCAGAGGATGGAGGGGTTAACCGTTGAGAACCTGTTTGCAGACCATTAGAAGCAATAATCACCTTGCTGGGTAACCTGATCTACCTCAAAAGAAGGGTCTTGATTTTAGCAAACAGTTTAAGTGGCCTCTGTGTAAAGTGGAGGGGTGGAGCGGGCCTGAATCACCTCACTGCAAGTGCATTTCTTCTGGGCAGTTGGAATTTGTGTGGTGATCAAGGCAGGGCCAAGGGCCACTTCCTGGGCCTAGGTGACCAAGCTCCCACCTTTCTGGCTGCTACTTCCCCTGGAATTCTGAAAATGGTTCCCCTGTATCTAGTGATCTGATACAAGCCCCACATCGCTGCTTTCCCTGCCCAGCCAGGGGGAGCAAGTAACTCTCTATCTGATATCCACCTGACCAGGTACATGCACTGAATCTCTACTGTGTGCTCAAGGGCACCGTCTCCTTCCATCCTCACCGCTAAGCGTTATTGCTATTACAGCACCCATTTCCCAGGTAAGAAAGACGAGACCTAGAGACAGCTGTGTGCAGGAGCCAGTGCTGATTGGTAAACTTTCAGGAATTCGGCAAGCTAGTGGTTAAACACAACTGTTATTAAAAATTAAATACATAAGCATATAATTAAATAAATTACGTTAAAAACAAAGGTAATAAATACTCAACATTCATCGCTTCCTCACTATTTTGTTACTTTTCAATAGCATCTGTGCTCTGGAGATGGTTACGTTTTGCCTGCATGGTGGAAACACCATGTAACAATGTGCTCTCCATTCTGTGACATCACATCGGTGGCTTGAATAGACCATGGTGGGGGCATTTACACCACAGAGATTGGCAAATGTACAAATTAGGGCTTGTACCCTTCCCCCGCCCCACCCCGGACTGGTTGTTAAACATTTACCAGTACCTCTGTGCTGACGGAAGTTGACTAACTTGGCCAAGGTCACAAGGCTTGTGATGCAGCCAAGACTCCAGAGAGGTTACCACCATGTTCTACCTCTTAAAAAATAATAGAGGTCCCTCAACGAGTTAATTGCAAGGAATAAAAGAGTCCAAGGAATGTTAATGGTTAAAGATTAAAAGAGACTTAAAGACCTATCATACAGTCACAACATGTACACCTTATTTGGACTCTGATTAAAGTAAACAAATTGAAAAAAAAAACTAGGATATTTATGGGGTATTTGGAGATTTGAGCTCTTACTAGGTATTTAATATTAATGAGTTACCATCATTTTTTAGGTGTGAGAGAATGGCATTATCTTTTAGAGCACTGAATATTTCAGATGAAATGATATGCTGTCCTAGGACTGGCCTTCATAATAATACTGAATGGCATTATCTTTTAGAGCACTGAATATTTCAGATGAAATGATATGCTGTCCTAGGACTGGCCTTCATAATAATACTGAATGGCATTATCTTTTAGAGCACTGAATATTTCAGATGAAATGATATGCTGTCCTAGGACTGGCCTTCATAATAATACTGAAGGAGAAAGTGATTGGATACAGAGCTCAGTGGTTCTCCAGGTGTGCTTCCTGACAAGCAGCATTGGCAACACCTGGGAACTTGAAAATGCAAATTCTCAGGTCCCACCCCAGACCTACTGAATTAGATTACTGGGAGGGCCCAGCAATCTGTGGCTTAACAAGCCCCCCAAGTGATTCTGATGCCCACTCAAGTCTGAGAACCACTGGTTTCCATGAAACAAGATTCACCCCGAGTTCGTAATTGTTGAGGTTGAAGTGGAGCCTGGGGGTCATATGTCCGCTTGAAGTCTCCTGTAATAAAAAGGTTTTAAAAATGATGAAGCAGGGGCTTCCCTGGTGGCGCAGTGGTTGGGAGTCTGCCTGCCGATGCAGGGGACACGGGTTCGTGCCCTGGTCCGGGAAGATCCCACATGCCGCGGAGTGGCTGGGCCCGTGAGCCATGGCCGCTGGGCCTGTGCGTCCGGAGCCTGTGCTCCGCAACGGGAGAGGCCACAGCAGTGAGAGGCCTGCGTACAGCAAAAAAAAAAAAAAAAAAAAGGTTAAGCATATCGGAGGGAGGGTAGGTATGGTGGGGGAGGGGTCAGAGCTGCACGGCTTCTGGACGTAGAATGAGGCAAATGGATTCCTCTGGATGTTGTTCACAGGCCTTGCACTGCTTCACGTGTCTTTCTTGTCTTCTGCATTAAAACTCCAGGTTAATGGCTGCCGTAGTGACTGACTTTAACAAGCCCTCTTCTCGCCAAGCCCCCACCCCTAGCCCTCGTGCTTCTCTAATCAACCCGCCCCTTCATTTGAAGCCCTAGTGTTAATAGGGTTTGACTCTGGAACCTCAAATCTACTAGAGAAGCAGCTGTTTTAATTTTCAACTTTCACCTAAAGCTGCGTGACTGTGAACTATAACCACCCACTAGACCTGCTTTATCAGCTACAGCCGTGACACGATTAATTAACTTTATGCAGCCTCTCTTCACACAAGCTGCTTAACTTCTAGCCCATTGTAGTTCTGGTTTACTTAGCCGATGGGGCCTAAGGGCCTGTAACTGTTTACCTCCCTCTGGAGGGGCTGTCCTGGGCAGATGAATTCATTACTTGGTGTTTGCAGAGCGGCGGGAGACCAGAAAAAACAGCATTAGGTGAGTTTTTATTTTTATTTATTTATTTTTGTTTAAAAGGTACTGAAAAGGAGACCCTTTGCCTTGGCCTGAACTCATAGTTATGTGGCTACCACCGACCGCAGGACATCAGTTTGCCTCCCAACCCATCAGGCCCCCTTCCTCCAGCCTGTTTTTGTTTTTTCTCTATCTCTCATTTCCGCTATTTCTCCCAACTGGAGAACTCTGGATTTTGTCCAGGAGGATGGAAAAGGTCTGTCTGCCCATCAGATGGGACATTTAAGGATTTTTAGTCTTTTCGGTTTAATTATCAAAAGCTTGGAAGTTCTGTGCTACCTCCTCCACCCCATCTCCAAGAAGCTGTCTCTTTTTCCTTCCTTCCTTCTCCACTTCACTTACCTCCCCTCCCTTTTCTTTTAAAAACTGTCCTGTTGATGGGCTTCCCTGGTGGCGCAGTGGTTGAGAGTCCGCCTGCCGATGCAGGGGACACGGGTTCGTGCCCCGGTCCAGGAAGATCCCACATGCCGCGGAGCGGCTGGGCCCGTGAGCCATGGCCGCTGAGCCTGCGCGTCCGGAGCCTGAGCTCCATAACGGGAGAGGCCACAACAGTGAGAGGCCCGCGTACCGCAAAAAAACAAAACAAAACAACTGTCCTGTTGAGACTTTGTCAAGAAATAGCAAGGCCATCCTTTCTGGAAACTGTACTTCCCAAAACTCTGGAGAAGGGAAAAGAAAAGGAGTAATCATTTTCTTGTAGAGAAGGAGGGGGAGACAGAGTAGAGAAAAGAACATTTTGGTGGGGAACTCTGCCTCACCTTTTTCAAATATTACTCCTGGAGCAGGGTTTCTTAACTTCGCTTTATACATCACCGAAGGTAAAATGCAGGTTCTGGGGTCATGCTCCAACCCAACTGGATCACAATTTCTGAGTATGGACTCTGGAAATCTGTGTTTATTTTGGTCACACGGCTTGTGGGATCTTAGTTCCCCGAACCAGGGATTGAACTCATGTCTTTGGCAGTGAAAACATGGAGTCCTAACCACTAGACCGCCAGGGAATTCCCCTGGGAATCTATATTTTTGACAAGCTCCTCAGATCATTTGTATGCCCACTGAGGTTTGAGAACCAAGGATCCAGTGGGTAAGGCCCTGGGTTCTATTTATTGATTGCCTTCTAAATGCCAGCTACAGCGCAAGAGAGAGAAATAGCTTTGGCTTTGGTTTTTGAGAGGCCTTAATTTGAAGTACCCTTTTAAAGAAATAAGACTTCATTATTTTATATTAATGGTACTTACTGGGTGCTTGGTGTATGCTATATAATCCTCACCCCCTCCCCAAATCTGTATTTTTGTTATACCCATTTTACAGATGAGGACACCGATGCTTGGAGAGGTTAAGTTTGCCTACTTCACACCAATAAAATGTGTATTTAGATTCCTATATTTCTGGCTCAAAGCTGAGCTGTTACCACCCAAGTAGAACCGTGGTGAGAATATTTTCCACACTGAAAACTGAAACTGGGGACTTCACAGATATGCTTCTATTTTTATAGACAATGGTTCATGATATTTGCAATCAGAATGGTCTCCTTATACCCCTGGCATGCAGTAGCCTGTTTTTCACTTTGTAGGATGTTATCAAAGTCAGATGTGGCAGTCCGAGGCCTCACTTGCCAAGCCCACTGGGCAGGAGACCCCAGCCTTCCTCCCCATTACTGGGAAATTATGGATCTATTTTAAATTATTCAACAATAAAGATAAATCAGGAGTTCTCATTTATCTCCCATTCTCTTCCTGAGAAGTAACCTTTGTGACCAGTATGGGGTATTTCCTTGGAGACATTTCTCTATCCTTTTACACGTAAGATGTGTTTCTTTTCCTTAGTATACCTGGAAAATATTGTATATATCAAACTTGCAATCATCCTTTTTCACATAATGATTTATCTTAGACCTCTTTCTTTGTCGACCTTGTTCATTTTTTTTCCTCTTGCATTTTTAATAGTAAAGGCTTATTGAGGAAGTTCAATGATGGGAGGGGAAGCAAGAATGTCCTATAAGCCTAATTAAAAATTTAAAAAAATAGTTATTTTGGAATCCAAGTGTAGAAATGCTTTTAAAACTGTGTTTAAGTATCTATAATATAAAACTGACCATTTTAACCATTTTTTGGTGTACAGTTCAGTGACATTAAGTCCTGAACAATCATTGCACAATCATTACCACCATCCATCTCCAGAACTTTTTCATTTTCCACTGAACTCTGCACCCAGGAAACACATCTCCCCATTCCTTCCTCTTCAGCCCCTGGCAACCACTATTCTACTTACTGTCTCTATGAATCTGACTACTCTAGTGCCTCATACAAGTGGAATCATACAATATATGCCCTCTTGTGTCTGGCTTATTGCACTTAGCATCGCGTCTTCAAGCTTCATCCAAGTTGTAGCGTGTGATAGAATTTCCTTCTTTTTTTTTTTTTTTTTTTTTTGCGGTACGCGGGCCTCTCACTGCTGTGGCCTCTCCTGCTGCGGAGCACAGGCTCCGGACGCGCAGGCTCAGCGGCCATTACTCATGGGCCCAGCCGCTCTGCAGCATGTGGGATCTTCCCGGACCGGGGCACGAACCCGTGTCCCCTGCATCGGCAGGTGGACTCTCAACCACTGCGCCACCAGGGAAGCCCAGAATTTCCTTCTTTTTAAAGGCTGAATATAGAGCCCATTGTATGTTTGTGTATTTTGCTTACCTGTTCATCTGTTGATAGACACTTGGGGTGTTTGTACCTTTCGGCTATTGGTAACAATGCTGCCATGAACACGGGTGTGCGGATTTGTTTGAGTCCCTGTTTTAAATTCTTTGGGGTAAATACCCGGAAGTGGAATTGCTGGATCATATGATGATTTTTATGTTAACTCATTCATTTTAAATACTACATAATCTTCCACTGTATATTTCATGTGTTTACCGGCAATTTAGGTTCTCTTTTCTGTAAATTGCCCATTCTCTGGTATGATTTTAGTGGGATTTTAGACAATACTTATATAATCTGGATAATCTTTCTTTTATCTGTTGTATATATGGCAAGTCATACACATTGAAAAATAAGTTTCTACGTCATTCCAGATCCAAGACCTTGTCCTTATCTCTTTGATTATTTAAGGAACAATTATTGGTGAGTTTTTATTACTATAAAAATAAAAGCGCACAGACAGGCAGCCATCTGTATGCAGCACAGGGCCTGCCTCATAGTAGGTGCTCCATAAATATTTACTGAATGACTAAATTACTTTTGACAGCCCATGGTTTCATTAGTGTTTCTTTTTTAGAACTGACTATGATCAGGCAAGTCCAAAAACTGAACTAAATTCTTCCTGATACCTCACAGCACAGTTTTCCCTAAGTTTAACCTGGTTGACCAGTCTCAGAAAAAAAAAAATTAAGCCAAATTGCTCTGAAAATAGTAGATAATTCAAGTTTTTGCTATTTGAATAGCACTCCAGGGAAACTGTACTGCAACGGGTTTTGTCAAAATGAGAATAGTTAGTGATCAAATAACTCATAGACTAGAAAAAACAGTAGAAAAGGTACAGTGGTTCTTAACTCAGACTTCCTACCTCTTCTCCAGGAAAGATAATGTCAATAATAATTATAGGCTTCTTTTCTTTCTTTCTTTCTTTCTTTATTTGTCTCTCTCCCTTCCTTCCTTCCTTTCTTTTTCTTTCTTTCTTTCTTTTTCTTCCTTCCTTTCTTTCTTTCTTTCTTTCTTTTTCTTTCTTTCTTTCTTTCTCTTCCTTCCTTTCTTTTCTTTCTTTCTTTCTCTCTCTCTCCCTTCCTTTTTCTTTCTTTCTCTCTGTCTCCCTTCCTTCCTTCCTTTCTTTCTTCCTCTTTCTTTCTTTCACTGTCTCTCTCCCTTCCTTCCTTCCTTTCTTTTTTCTTTCTTTCTTTCTCTCTTTCTGTCTCTATCCCTTCCTTCCTTCCTTCCTTTCTTTTTTTCTTTCTTTTTCTTTCTTTCTTCCTTTCTTCCTCTTTCTTTCTTTCTCTCTCTCTCCCTTCCTTCCTTCCTTCCTTTTTTCTTTCTTTCTTCCTTTCTTCCTCTTTCTTTCTTTCTTTCTCTCTCTCTCCCTTCCTTCCTTCCTTTATTTTTCTTTCTTTCTTTCTTTTTTCTTTCTTTTTCTTTCCTTCTTCCTTTCTTCCTTCCTTTCTTTCTTTCTTTTTAGTAATTATAGGTTTAATGTGTATGCAATAATTTGTATATCTGTTATTTAATCTTACTTAGTCTTCATCATAATCCTGCAAGGGAACCTTTATCTTCTCATTTGACAGATGGGGAGGGCTGAGGATGACTAAGTCACTTGCTGGAGGTCACACAGCTCATGGTAAAGAGCAGAGTTGGGAATTCATCCCTATTCCTTCTGTGGCAGGCACTGAAATCTTTTTTGACTGTTATCCTACTCTGTGTTCATGGTTCCCCAACACCGGATCAGGGTTACTAACAGGAACCGTGGCCAGGAGTGGGTGGCTTTGCCTGTGCATGTGTGTAGAAGGGGAGCAGGAAGGAATCATGGTTTTGTTCAGAGTCCCAGGGCTGTGTCCCAGGGTGTGGGGAGGCAGGTTGGATTGACTGATTGTCCTTGAACCTCAGATGTTTACAGCTTCACTGGTCGAGCCCCTCCTCCTCCTGGGACTGCTTCCCTGAGGTGCTGCCAGGTCCTGGGGCTGGAGGAGGTTCCTAAGGCCAGCGTGATGGCTCCAATTTGTCATCTCTTGGGAATGACTCTGCTTATCTCCTCCTGGGATGCTGCCTCTTGACTGTGGCCCACAGAAATCTCTGCCTTTTCTGACTACACTGGGAGTTTGCAGCTCATAACTTAATACAGACTTATATTCCTGTATTGCTCTCTAAACTTTGTTCCTTGTCATACCAGACAAATAGTGGGGGTCAGAGGCCTGGGTTATGTTGTTTTGTACACAACTCCCTTTAAATAGAGCTGTAGAGCCAAATATTGACGATAAAGTATATTTTTAGTGGATCATTTCAGAGCCTCTGTAACCTTAGAGTCGGCTGAGAATAATTAGTAACAACTGTATGAACAACTGTCCTCAGGAGAAGAAAGATGTGGACGAACTCTTCAAACTGAACTTTATATTTCTGGGAAGAACATGATATATCTGTTTTTAAGTGCAATCAGCAGAACTTTAAGAGGAAAGGTCCCACAGTATCAGCTATCATTTTCCCCATTCTCATCCTAACTTCCCACTCTTAGGTGTATCTAATTTTCTAGAAACGTCTATTCTAGGGCCTGTGAAAATAGGGAGTGCCCCTAGGGAACCCAGAGGCCGTGGTGGTGGAGGTGGTGGCAGTAAAGTTGAGGGGAAGGATCCATATTTTACTTGGGGGCCTGAAAGTTAATCTGTCCTTTTGATATTTTTTTTAATTGAAGTATAGTTGATTTATAGTATTATATTCGTTTCAGGTATACAACATAGTGATTCAATACCTTTATACATTACAAAGTTATTACAATATTATTGAGTGTACTTCCTATGCTGTACATCATATTCCTGTGACATTTATTTTGTAACTAGTAGTTTGTACCTCTTAATCCCCTTCACCTATTTTGCCCATCCCACTGGCCCCCTTGATGATAATAATCTAAAATAGCATTTGAAATTATGACCCAAATCCTATAGGGGCTTCCTCTTTTCTGCAAGTTTGTGGATCAATTTTTTTTTATAAATTTTTACTTATTTATTTATTTTTGGCTGCGTTGGGTCTTTGTTGCTGTGCAAGGGCTTCTCATTGCGGTTGCTTCTTGTTGCCAAGCATGGGCTCTAGGGCACAGGCTCAGTAGTTGTGGCGCACAGGCTTTGTTGCTCTGCGGCATGTGGGATCTTCCTGGACCAGGGCTCGAACCTGTGTCCCCTGCACTAGCAGGCAGGTTTTTAGCCACTGCGCCACCAGGGAAGCTCTATGGATCATTTTTAAATACAAAGAAGCCAAGGGGCTCACTCTTCTGTGATTTGCCTGTGCCGTCCTGAATCTCGGCCATCTAGATCTGTTGTGAGTTCTACTACTCCCCCGGCTGCTCTCATCTTTGAAATTGGCCCCAGGTGATCTACGGTTACCTGTATTGGTTACAGAAGTTCTCACTGAAAGAAGCAATGCACTTTGAAAATGGAATCCTCTCCCTCTCTCTTTGCTTCACTCAGAGTCTTTTACAGCCCAGCATCCAGATGACCCTCCACTCCAGAACCTGAAGACCCTGTGAAGAGCCATAATTGGTGTGAATAGGAATCTTTGACAGCTTCGGAGAAAAGGAATGTAGACTAGTCTTCTTGCCCTTGGCATCCAAAGTAGAAACCCTTGACTCCAACAGGTACTTCCCTCCCAAGTGTGGAAGGCTCCTTGTTCTCATTTCCCAGGTAAAACAAGGTGTGTCTACACCAGGGAGCCCCAAACCGTGGTCGTCAGCAGAATGTGTGTGGACAGGGGTTGCTGGTTTCAATCAAGGAAGCCAGAAAAGACTGGTTTCCCTGTCATGGAAAACTTTCTCGTCTGGAGGTGCTCCAAGGCTTGTGATTCGCACAGATGTGTTTCTGAAGCAGCAAGGTTTGTGAGCAGACTTGCTCCCTGGTCTGTGGCAAGGACCAGTAACATCATGGAGGGTTGCGCTGTCCAACGTGGGAGCTTCATTGTGGCTATGAACATTTAAATGAGTTAAAGGGAAATAAAATTCAACGTTCAGGCTGTCAGTTGCATTAGCTATGAGGTTACACATGCTCAGTGGCTTCTGTACTGGACATTTCCATCACTGTAGAAAGTTCTATTGGACAGCAACACTCTAAGACGCACCACTTAACAGAGGCCACTTTACTGGTCCCAGACAGTGGTGACCTGCACTGTGGCCCTGAGGGACCCAAGTGAGGCTAAGTGAGGATATAGAGTCGCAGTAAATGTGCACGCAGAGCACAGGTATGGTCATTGGAGTGAAAGCTTAATGATTCTTTCAATAAACGTTTCTTAAATATAACACTTGATTCAATGTCACTCAAAGGAACATTAGAAATCCTGGTACTTGTGCAAGACACCATTTCTGTCATCTTGGTGTTCCTAACCTATAAAGTGAAGCAGGAAATAAATAAGAATAAGCTGCGATAAACTGAAAAGTGGACAAGTGCAAAGAGGCATTATTTTCTTTGGACAGCGGAACTCGGGAAAATTCTCAGAGAAGGGGACACGCAGCACAGTTTGATGGGTGACAAAAAGCTTGGCAAATAGACAAGGAGAACCTTCCAAATAGAAGGAACCACACAAAACTGGAGAACTGTAAGAAGTTTGCTGGCAGGGGAATGTGAAGGGGGATGAAGGAGAGAAGTAGGACCAGTTGCCACAATTTTGGGGCCTGCCGCAAAATGAAAATGCGAGGTCCTCCTTAAAAAATTCTTCAGAATTTCAAGACAGCAACCGGCGAGCATTAAATCCGTAATAGGCCCATGCAAAAGCACAGCGAAGGAGCCTACGAGGCTATCTGATGGCAGGAGATGGGGTTAAAGGGAAGGGCAGGACCATACCATCAAGGGCTTCTGGGTCGGTTTGGTGTTTGGACTGTGTCCTGAAGGCAACTGAGAGCCTTAGAAGGTTTGTCAGTGGGGCTGAGGTAAGATCAGGCTTGCCTTTGACAAAGACCGTGTGGGGGCAGCACTGAAGGGCCTGGAGGGAAGGCTGGTTAAGAAGCGATTGAAATGGCCTGGAGAGAGAGGAGGAGACGGGAGAAGTGACAGCGGACAGAGGAAGCGACAGTGGGACGGAGAGGAGACAGGACTCTGAAAGATGTGTGGGTGGTGAACTTGATGGCAGGACGTCAGGCTTGAAGTCTCGTTTGCTGTGGCCACGGCTGGGCTGTCCTCCACTGCGGTCTCGGGTGCCGCCTTCTTTGCAGGTTCTGGAGTCTTTGGGTTCCCATGACCCCTCCCAGAGCAAAAGGCTGAGGGTGCAGGAGAGTGGGAGGTACCAATGTTGCCCCCCAAGTCCCTCACTAAGAACGCTTTCGGGACGCTTCCCTGTTTGCCACATGAGGCAGACGTTGCCTTAACCCCAATCTGGGGAGAACCAAATCCATCCTGCCTCTCTACTCCAGTCCCAGAGACCCAGCCTTTAGCAGAAACTCAATCAGCATTGTTTCAATACCACCTCCCTTGGATTTGCATTTCCTGACTTGGGTGTTTGTGACATTCCAGGGGCCATTATCAGAGGGTTTCACTCTTTATTTCCTGATAGAATCAGGACACGTTCTTTTTTGGGGGGGTGGAGGTGGGGCGGAGAGAGCCAGTGTGTAACAAGGCATCCACCAAGAGCGGGCACAGTCCCACAGCACAGCAGGGAGGGAATGAAAAATGCACCCCTTCAGCGGCCTCCTGACCGCAGACAACATGGAAGGAAGCCGGTGTGTATTCAGTGCCAGGCGGTGTGTGCCAGGGCTCCTCCCTTTTCGTAGGCTGTCTCTTCTCATCCTCATGACAATGCCTGAAGGTGAGCACAGGGGCCCCGCTTTTGCACATGACCACCCAGCGGTCATTGGCAGGATGTGGATTAGAACTATGGTCTTCACACTGCCGGATGCCCACCCCCATCCCTCCCGTCTCAGCGAACACCTGGGAACAGCTCCCAGTTTCCTTCGCTTCTAGTTGACAGGTGGAAAAACAAAACAGAGGAGGCACGACACTGAGCCGGTCCTGGGTAGAGTCTGGGTAAATTGTTTCTAAGGTGAGGGTGATTTTATGTAAACCTTGCATGGAATGGATGTCTCCGTTAATTAGCTTATTTGTAAAAAAGCAAACAACCAAAAACTGGGAGTCTGGTCTGACTCAGAGAGAGGGAAGAGGGAGGCATATTTAATGCATTTGAAGGGAAATATAAACCCCAAGTAGCAGCATGAAGTTGGCACAAGTTATGAACTGGCTGCGTTGGACTGGGTGTTTCCAAGAAAAATTTTAGAAACAACAACACAGGAATATCCTTGTTCGGTGGCAAGTCTGACATGGTGAGTCTTGGCACTTTCTAGAAATTGGAGGGTGTGGAGAGGCAGGGGGGAGGAGAGAGAGACCAGCCTAACTTCAGGGTGGCTTCTGGGCTCAGAGAGCATCCCTTGTACCTGGAGCTCTAACAAGCCGGAAACACATCGATTTGGGGGGGATCAGTGTGGAGGAGAAGAGTGAAAACCTGGGGAGCTGTGTTTCCAGCCCGAGAGCTATCTGATGAATCCTCCAAATGAAGACCAGCTCAGAAGCCAAAGCTGCTTTTCCAGGCGGGTCCCACGTTAAAACTGGGATATTAATTTTACAAGCGGGAAAAAGCTCTCCTGGACACCAAAGTGTGGCTGACAGAAAAAGTCCACAACCTGTAGGCTCTGGATGAAAGGGCTGGGCCTCTGGGGGCATCTTCCGGGCCGCAAAAAGGGCCAGGCTGCTCGAAGGGTACTTGAAACAAATAAAACAGTGACTCTAAAACACACCCGTATGTCATGTTCTTCCAGAAAAATACCCTCTGTAATTAGTTACAAGCTTTAGAGAATAAAACCAATTTACCTGTCAAAGAGAAAGGCCGATATCCCCCCAGCCCGAACTGCTGGGGGCCAGTGTGGCTCCAGGCCCCTTCCCTCCCCACGGCTGCACCTTTCTCCTCCCACTTTCTTGATTTGTGAAGACTGGAAAAAAAAAAAAGTTGGGAAAATCCTCTAAAAACACACAGAGTTCCAAGCACAGTCAGACCACTAATTACTGTTAAGCCGGAGCCCCTTTTTGTGTTCTGAGGGGGGGGGGGGCTTCAGTGTGTAGTGACCACTTGGGTCTTTTCATGAGTTCGGGCTAACTCCTGAATGGCAGATTTTTTTTTCTTCTCCTTTTCAACCTTTGCTTTTGCCGCCTGCCTCCTTTTCCTCATCCTCATCTTTACCTTCTTTTTTTCCTTTATTTTTTTCTGCTTTTTTTCTTTCTCTGTTTTTTCATTTTTCTTCTGGTGTTGTGTTTTAAGTCTCTAAATGAAACTTGACTGCCCCCATGGCCGGCTGGAGAAGCACAAAGGCCTCCCATTCCAC
The DNA here is from genome assembly GCF_003031525.2 of Neophocaena asiaeorientalis asiaeorientalis. Lineage (NCBI taxonomy): Eukaryota > Metazoa > Chordata > Mammalia > Artiodactyla > Phocoenidae > Neophocaena > Neophocaena asiaeorientalis. Next base: position 4,685,914 of record NW_020172591.1, read on the forward strand.
TGGCTACAGTAACGCCATTGTGTGTCCTAACAATGCACTAATTGGTAGTGACAATTGTGGAGCTGGGGAGGAAGAGGGGGGCCGCTGAAATAAAGGGAGAGGAGGGGGACGGGAGGCCCAGGTTCCCGATGGAGAGGGGGATAGACCCACAGAGGCGGCGCCATGCTGGGGTTTGTGCTGGGCTTTCTAAATTAATAACAAAAACAAAGTGGAAAACAATTATTTTGGAAAAAAAACATAGACTTTGCCGCAGACAACTTCAGGGTCCTGGGCGGGGAGCTTGAATCAGCCGACTTGCACAACCAACATTCCTGTGTTTCTGCAAATCGATGCAAAAGCGGGAGAGGCTGGTGAGAAAAGGCTCTGAGGGAAGCTCCAGACAGGATGGCTGAGAGGCAGGTGCTGAGGCTGGTGCGTGATGAAGTCCTCTGTTCGACCACATTTCTCAAGGAGGGGAAGCCAGAAGGGGAGAAGGCTTACATTTGCTGGCTGGTGGATTAGACCGTCACAAAGTCCAGGAGCTGCAGAAGGCGATTCTGATGTTTAAAATAGTCCAGAAGGGGAGCTGGGCAGGATGGTAGACAAGGACAAAATGATAGCCAGATAGGGCTGCTGGGCCCCCAGGCTCCATCTGCTGGAGATGCCCCCCAAACCCTCAGAACCCTAGTCACCTGGAACCAGCAGGAGCCTCAGGGCCACCTGGTGCCCGCCGGCACCCGAGCTTTGCACAGAATGACTCCCCTTCCCAGACCAACCTCCAAGGGGCCCTCTCCCCAGAAGCTTTTCCTGACCTGGTGAGATTGGCCCACATCCTGCCCGTGCTCTCCCTCTGCACCCTGAAAGGAATGAGACTCTTCCTGTGTGCCAGGCCCAGTGCCCTGTCCGCACTAATTCACTGAAGTCTCACAACAGCTACATAACCTGATGACTATTATTATCCCCAGAGAGAAGGAGGTAACAACGTGCCCAAGGTCACCGAGCATCAAAGCCAAGGAGCCAGGAATCTAGCAGTTGCCACAACAGAGCTGGTTAATGTCGCCCTCTTGGCTTCTGTGCTCACCTCTCTCCGTTGACTCTGTGTTTCGGGGCAGGGCTGGAGGGAGGGGGAAGGCTGTGCCCCTGCAACTCCAGCATCTAACGGAGCACTTGGCCTATGGGAGGCCTCCCCAAAGATCTGCTGACTGAAGGGGGAGGCAGGGAGTGCTGGATTATTAGCAGACATCCTCTGTGTCCTCCTGAGTCTCAGACTTCGGCCTGCATTAGAATCCCACGCCCCCATAGTTAAAATATAGGTCTCCCCTCTCTCCCCCCCATCCCCCGGTCGTGAATGAACTGAGAATGTGCACTTGTAACACATTCCCTGCTGATGCTGGTCTGGGGACCACAGTTTGAGAGGGGCTGCTCCAGTTCTAGCATAATGTTCACACTGCACCGGGGATTCCATTCCTGCCATTATCTCTGGGTTTTTTTTTTGTTGTTGTTGTTTGTTTGTTTTTGTGGTCTGAGATCAGACATTTTATTAAGGAGAAATTAAAGTTGAAAAGTTTTGACCATAATGATAGAGAATCTTAGGTTCCTTCCTGCTTTAAATAATAATCTTAATCAAACAGCCATTTATAGCTGATGGAAAAAAAAAAAAGATGCTCAGTGATGTGCCCAACTAGCACCTCTGCAAACAATGACATGTTTTAGAAAATATCTGGACAGAGTCTTTTATTTGGGAAGACTCTCTTGGAGAGCCTTTTCTCTCATACGTTTTGGTGCCTCTTAATTTTATGTCATGAATATCATATGCTTTAAAGTGAAATACTCATCCAATGGAAGAACTGAATAAAGAACATTTTAATTCTAAAGTCTTTTTGGTGAGAGCATCTCGCGGGATGGGAGGGAAATTGAGGAACCCGCCCCCTAAGACCAGGCTGTTGGCTCAGAAGCTAATGCCTTTGGCTCCAACGTGGTGCCAGGGAACAGACGGGACCCTCTGCATGGGGGGCACCTGCCATCCTTGCACATAAAGGGTTCTGTCTTTACTCAACTCTGTAGAGACCAACCCTGTTTCTTGAGCTGGTCCTTTCAATTAGTCAGGTGTTCAGCATCCATTGACAAGTCACTGTCATCACGTTGGGGGCGCAGCAAACTCCTGAAGTAGCCCCTCTCCTCAATTAAAGAAAACTTTTCTCCCAGCCTTGGTACAGCTTTCTGAATACAGAGGCCGGGAATGATGCACCCTGGAAGGACCAAGTCTTGTGTGTTCCCGCTGCAGCTTCTGTTGGCTGCATTGAGCCAGCATGAATGGCGCAGGGGGTACTGCCCTCTGAAGGGGACTGGGAAGGAGAAAGGGAAGCTGGGGAGGCAACCACAGCACTTTACAGTGTATCAAACCTTCAGGAGGGGTACCTCGTATTCTTATTTTGTAAAATCTTTACTGTCAGAACAAACAAAACAAAAAAAGATATTTAGGGGACAATGAGATAAATTTCATATGGAACTGAGCATCAGATGATAACAAATTATTGTTACTTCTGTTCAGTGTGTAATGACGTTGTGACTATGGAGAAAAAAATAAGCCTCTTTTTTAGATGCATGCTAAAGCACATCAGCATAACGTGTCATTATGTCTGTGATTTGCTCTGTGATATTTTCTCAGAAAAAGTAAATGAGGGACTTCCCTGGTGGCGCAGTGGTTAAGAATCCGCCTGCCAATGCAGGGGACACAGGTCTGATCCCTGGTCGGAGAAGATCCCACATACCACAGAGCAGTTAAGCCCATGCGCCACGACTACTGAAGCCCACATGCTCTAGAGCCCAGGGGCCACAACTACTGAGCCTGCGTGCTGCAACTACTGAAGCCCGTGGGCCTAGACCTGGTGCTCCACATTAAGAGAAGCCACTGCTAACTTCCCTGGTGGTGCAGTGGTTAAGAATTCGCCTGCCAATTCCGGGCACACAGGTTAGAGCCCTGGTCTGGGAAGATCCCACATGCCGCGGAGCAACTAAGCCCAGGGGCCACAACTACTGAGCCTGCGTGCTGCAACTACTGAAGCCCGTGGGCCTAGAGCCTGTGCTCTGCAACAAGAGAAGCCACCGCAATGAGAAGCCCGTGCACCGCAACGAAGAGTAGCCCCCGCTCGCTGCAACTAGAGAAAGTCCGCGCGCAGCAACAAGTAACCAAAAAAAAAAAAGTAAAAGAGAAACAAGAGTAGGTGGAACAAACAAGGCAAAATCTAATACTTTTTTATTTTTGAAAATGTTTATTTTTGTCTTCGAAAATCCTCATTTAGAAACGCCCCGTGGTGGGCTGCTCATGAGCTGACTATTGTGGTGCCAGGGCTACAGGTTTGGGAGCAATTTGGGCAGGGCTAGTTTCCAGGGCTTTTTGGCTGTCGGACCACATGTTGACACACATTCGCTATGAGCCTTGGCACTTGGCAAAGTCTATCAGCCGGTGCCTGACTTCTGCTTTCCCCCTTCCCCTTGGTGTAGAATTGAACTTGCATGAGCGGGAGGTACTTCCTGAGACGTCTGTCATCAGGCGTCTCTTCTGGGCACTGGGGCTGCTGGTGGCTGTTTCCTCAGTTGCCTCACTCCTGGGAGCAGTGAGAAAGCCATCTGGGGAGCTTGACCCAGTTTAGAATTCACATTCACTTCCCTGCCTATGCAATTGGAATTTATTTCCTCTGCAAAAGGCTTGAATCTCAGAGCAAAATACCTCCAGCTGGGCTTGAGTATGCGTGCAGTGATCCTAATGGAGAAAGATTCTGGTTTATTTTCATAACAGCGTGCACCTTGCGGTATCCTTGGAACCTGACATTATTAAGAGTGTGTCATCACAATACAGCGCGGGAGCTAAGGCAATTTGGATGTCCTTGGGCCCCAAATTAATATGTACTTTGTATAGTCTTGTAATTTGGAAGGCAATTTTCCATAACACAGTGAGAGATGTTCCTTTATACATTTAAGATAATTTAGCTCAATGTTCATTTGAAAAAATGACGGTGCTAATAGCAGCTCTTCAGCTTCAGAACAACAGACCATCCTGGGAGAGCACAGAAGCCACTGAAAGTGATTCTCATATCAGGCTGTCTGGGAGGGACTGGATAAAAGCTGGAGGAATTTCTCCCAGACCAACAGCTGCCTGAGATTGTATGGCAGGATCTGAAATATTGTATGAACCCATAAACTCTAGCTGATTGGCTTAAAACCAATAGCTCTTAATGGAGGAATCTGAAATAGAGGTGGGGGAATTATGAATTTCCCAATCGTCCAGGTAAATTGTAAGTCATTGCACATAAGTCAGAATTTCTGTATGATCAGCTACGGGAACATTTTTTTCTTCCTGCTAGACATTTCTGTCCAAGCTGTGAAGGAATAGATGCAAACAGGGGAGAATAAATGAATCTGTTGCAGGTGCTTTGCCTTGATCTTCCTGAGTACTATATACCAGGGGCCATTGTTCTCCTGGGGAAGGAATCCTCTATCCCAATCAGAATCCAATACAATAATAAAAATACACTTTAAACACCTACACCCGTCAAGTCAGGAATGTAGTTTTTTTTTTTTGCGGTACGCGGGCCTCTCACTGTTGCGGCCTCTCCCGCTGCGGAGCACGGGCTCCGGACGCGCAGGCTCAGCGGCCATGGCTCACGGGCCCAGCCGCTCCGCGGCATGTGGGATCCTCCCGGACCGGGGCACGAACCCGTGTCCCCTGCATCGGCAGGCAGACTCTCAACCACTGAGCCACCAGGGAAGCCCAGGAATGTAGTTTTTAACGTTGCTGCTTTAGAAAAAGTCTCTAGTTCATTTCCAGTTGCATTCCTGCCCCTTGGCAACACTACCTTCCTACAATGATTCTCAATAAAGGCTTTGCTGTGGGTGTTCCCCTGTGGTAAGCATTGTGGGAATGGAGAAGATCACGTCTTTTATAAGACTGAACCATTTGTACAAGTGTTCCATCAGTGAGGAATACTTGTTATCATCAAAGTTATTGATTTCGTAAAAGGAGGAGAGGGTGAGAACTAAGTTTCCATTCACCTGTAACTGGCAGGTGAGGTTGAAGGTCATTAGTTCAATAGATGCCTTGATTCAGAATGATTCTCGTTCATTTTAAAGTCTAGTTCTTCCACGGAACCAAGGCAAATATGAACACAGCTCAAGATTTCCTGAATTTCCCGGGCCTTTCTGGGCAAGAAGCACCTAGTGATTTTCCATTTTAAACACCACTATCCAGAGTGATGAGGTTCATGTTCGTTGGATGGGCCTGACCTGGGAGCAGACTGTCACATGCATACATCTGAGGACAACTGCCGCATAACCAGGAGGAATGAACAAACGAAAGGGAGGGTACAAGGCTCTCTTTGTAGGCTAGCTTAGTCACCTGTGGCCATGACTGGGTCACTTCTATTCACCCGGCTGTCTGGCAATGGTATATACTGGATAAATAGACACTAACTACATACACCCCGGAAGAAAATGAAGGGGGTATAAAGTTAAAGATTTATGAAAACAATGGCAATCCACGAGCAGCAGCTTCCAAAGTACTGCTCTCTGTCTGCCAGGAGGGCCGGAGGGCAACTAAGACCCATCAGTCCCTCTACATCCCTCTGACATCCTTCCCACAGTGGACCACCTGTATGCTAAGCAAATGTATATTTCATTCAATGAAGCAACTTGCTTCATTCAGTCTAGTGGTTTTTAACTTTCAGAATGCATGGGACTCACCCAGGGAGCTTTTAAAAATAGAAATACTCAGGCCCATCCAGAGAGATTCTGAGCCAATTGTCTGTGATGGGGTCCTGACGTTTTGCTTGTGTTTTTGTGCTTCTGTTGTGGGAACCACTGATTAAAGCCATCATCAAAGGACAGGACGGGGGAAACAATTAAGGGAGATTCAAATCACCATCTCCTGAGCGGG
>NW_020172591.1:4691900-4722655 GCF_003031525.2 Neophocaena asiaeorientalis asiaeorientalis
GGGGGGGGGGAGGAAAAAAATGGTGTCTCTTTCCACCCTCTGGAAATGTCTCCTTTTGATAATGTGAAAGCTTCCTGCAGTCATCCAGTCACTCAGGTTTACCGCCACTGGGGGGAAGCTAACCCATCCCGTGAATCAGATGAATAGGGGCTCTGGCTACATTGTGTCTGGTTTGGTTCAGTGAAACATTAACTCTTTCCTTTTTATTGTGGATTGTGGCAGGTTTCTTGTGAAGATGAGGTCCGGTTGTTCCTTGGACAGAATGGGCGTGAGCCCCACTTGGTTTCCTGAGGGTGGAGGAGGGGCAGCTGGGCATGAACTTGTCTAGGTGTGTCTTAGAGACTGAGGCTCAGAGTCCACCTGTGGTAAATGTTTAACCAGAAGCACCTTTTCTGCTCTCTTCAATGTCTTTCTTTGAACAAGTGAGTTTAAATGGTGCTTTTGAAAGGTTCCAGGTGGACGGTTGTGCCCGTAGCCTTTTGGTGGCAGGGCGAGGCCAGCCCCGGGAAGGTAGTACAGATATTTCCAATCACCTGTTAGTTCCCAGAGGGCTGCTGTCCTCGCATAGACAACTTCTCTCTACTTTCACTCTTTGCTTTCAAAGTATGGTCTTCAGGAATGAACAGTGGCCTTGCCTAATGGCCTACTGCCTCGCATTTGTCCCTCCTGATTTGGAAAGCACAGTGGCGAGATGAAACCCAGGCAAGAAAGCCTGGGGAAGAGCTGTGGCAGACACTCCATGTGGGAGCTTGGGCAACTTTGTCTCAGACCTGAAAGAAATCATGGCCTGATTCGGCAAATGAGGCCTGTAACACTACATCTGCAACTTTTTAAAAGTTATACTATATTTTTCATGAGCATAGGAAGGGCTGATGAGAATATTGAGGTTGAAGAATTTAGAAAAAAACCAAAGTCTATCTGCAAGATTAATATTAAGAGCTATTACATAATTTTATATATTATATGACTAATATATATATTATAGCTCTTAATCACTGAGCTGAATCACTTTGCTGTACACTTGAAACTGATACAACATTGTAAACCAACTATACTTCAACTTAAAAAAAGAAAAAAAAATTAAGAGCTATTTTAAAGTCCCCAGTAGCTCACTTTCAATAAAGCTCAAATCTTGACTTTGAATTAACATCCAGGGCTCATCTTGGGCTTTCGCCATCCCCGCAAAAAACAGCATTTTAATAAGTTGTTATGGGAAGAGAAAACACTTTCTGCATTGTTTATTGAGAGAGAGAGAACTTTATACATTAGGAACTGGTGCACTTAAATTGTATGACATATGACCATAAAAACTAGGGGTCTTGTCCACAACACAGCTTCATTTTATATTATTACAGTTACTGATATTTAAAAAATGATGTAAACAAAATATGGATAAGTTATGCCAAAACAAAAGGCAATAAAATCCAGAAAACGGAAACAACACATATATAAGTTACCACATTAGATATTACAAATAGCTCAACACAGAGTGACATAGTAATAGCCCAAACCTCCAATTTTAGACAGTTCTGTACGGCATGAACAGAAGTAAGGGAAAATGACACCGATCTGACCCAGGAGCGTTAAGAACAAGTTGTGCAGAAGCCTTCCGCACCCCACGTTCAATACTTGTCATTTGCAACCTACACATTTTCCCTCCTTTTACTGTTCCCTAAAGACAGGTTTTTTTCCCTTAAATGTTCTAAGGTAGGTTCTTCACAATAAGATCCTGATAGGTGTCCAAAATTAGAACGTCAGCCTCCGGTGGTGAAAGCCGAATTTAACAGCTTGGTGGACTGCCCATGCCACACAGAAGTGCTTTCACCACAATTCTTCCAAGAGGCTTCTCACTCTCCACTTGGAAAACAGGTGGCAAAATTAAAAAAAACATACAGTAAAGGAAAAAATCCTTGTGTTTGTGTAATTTTTTCATCTGAAAAAGGCTAAGTTCACTGACTTTACAGATTTGAATCTGAATAACTGGTTTAATTTCTCTACCCATTGGCCTTGGTAACGTTGTGACATTCCCCTGAGTTTGGTTAATGAAAAGCAAAAGCAAACAAAAAGAGTGATTCGAAAAACAGCGTAAAACATTATGTAGTTGTACCTTTTGTATTTCCTGGTAAGTGTCAATGGCTCCAAGTAGTATTTCCACCAGTCTGATTTGACAATGTGTTTCCAACAGGAATCCTTGTACTCATGAGGATAAGGCACCAGGTTAAATGAAGGTGAAAGGTCTGACATGCTTAAGGAACATGCAGGCTCCGAGCTTGCCTGTATAAAGAGCAGCCAGCAGGGAAGAAGCAAAGTGATCCGTATTGAGGCAAAGGGTCCTGCAGGCCTCAAATGGGTCAGATAGTCTAGACTAGAAACACTAGGCAGTACTGTAAGGCACTCCTACGGGGAAAAGAATCGAATGCAACGGCCAACATGAGAAGGAGCCACAGGGCCCAGTGGTCCACCAGCCAGTTTACCAGCCAAGAGGCCTGAATCTGGGCTCAGGACTGGGGCAAGGAAGATCAAGGGAAGGGGAGAGAGGCTGGGCTGCCGCTCAATGGCCTAGGCGGGAATCTTGCTGTGCTAAGAGTTGCTGCAAGCGTCTGAATCTTCTACCTGGGTAACAACTGGCTTCACTCCAGACCTTTTTAACAAGATGGTGTCTCTTTCCACTGGGAGGAACCAAAGTGAAACAGCAGCTCTTTTTTCACTTGAGGTTAACAGAGCCTTCCATCACATTGGAGGCCACTGTAGGGGGGAGAGGGCCCTATCAGCCCATTTAAAATAAAAGTCCTGACAACTGTGGGTGTGCTTGGGAGGGTGTTCCACACTTTTCTTTTGACTTTAATCTAGAGTTTGACAATGACTTGGGGTGCTGGGACTTAACTGTCGAGACACTGTCCCACATGATAGAAATCACATTTGTCTGCTCAGATGAACCAAGCAGGGCTTGTTCACCCATCACCGGGTTCAAGTAGTCGAGTCGGGCAGTTAGTTCTACTAGGGTAGAACTGAGGGTTAGAAGAGTGGTGCAGGGTACACAGCACTCGGAGCTGTGTTGTTAATGCCCAGTTGTTAACAAGAACCAGGGAAAGGAAAACGGAGAGTGTTTCCGATGACTCAATTCAGGCCAACGAGGGCATGTTCACTTCTTTCAGTTTTGCCCCCAATTCTCTGCTTTTTCACATTATCTTAGAGGAAGGATAGTAGTGAGGCAGAAAACTTAAGAAATAAGTGGGGAAACCGCACGCATCTCTCTTTACTGGGAGAAGTAAAAAAAAAAAAAAAAAAAAAAAAAAAAAAAAACCTTTGTGTTGACTCCAGGAGTTGAAGGTTTACTTCACAATCCAGTTATTTCAACACAGATCAGTGAAGTTAAGGAAGTCCGCCCAAACACAAGAACTGCAGCATTGGCTTAACCCTAAATTAGGAGCAGAGTGTACTCAGACAATGCCTCTCCGCAGAAAATGTTACTAAACATTTGCGGCCTCTTGCAAGTCCTACCCTGATAGAGTAATTTACGTATGGCCTTTTCTGGCTGATGGGTAGGGAAGAAAGCCACCGGTTTGGAAGCCAAGCCTTTTCAGGAAGGTATGGGAAGAAACTATCCAGTGTCAATGTTCAGTGTGTACAGATGCAGAGACAAAAACAGAGGCCAGACCCCATGCAGGGGCACTCACTCCAGCTTAGCAAAGGCTGCCTACAGCAGCTAGAGCGGTGTGAACAGCTTGGCTCTCACCGCAGCCGGAAGGAAATCATGGCCCAGTCCCTCAGTGGGAGTCTGAAGGACACCACTGGGTTGGTTGGAAACCACAAATCCCAAGTCCTAGAGATATTCCCTTTTCAGTAGAGGCCTATTCTAGAAGAATCCAAAAGCGATTGCCTTCTCAGCTAATCAAGTATTTAAGCTCCTAAAAAGACTACCCTTTAGCACAACAAACATGAAGATGACTATAAATCAGTCCCCTGAAAAGGTAATGAAGCAAAGGGGGAAGATGAGAGTTTACATGGTTTTCATATAAAGAGCATTCAACTTTGAGAAGAGCCGACCTGGAGAGAACATGACTCCCATCCCAGTTGAGTGCTTTTTAAGTACTTTGCGGCCTTCCTGCCGCGGTGCAAACTGAGGTCTATTTTAGGAACTAGCCTTTTTACTGCAGGGTGAGATGCCAACATTTCACCAGGGTTGGACTGTCTCACACATGAGTTCCTGGCACCGTGCGGAGGGATTTCCTCAAGTGATACACCAGGGAATGGGCCTTTCAAGAGAAAAGAGGTTGTCCTGAGTCGGCTGCCAGCTCTAGGAGATTAATTGGCCATTTTCTCATGTGCTTTATGGGCAAGATATTTAATATGAGATGAAAAACGGACCATGAGGGAAAGCAGGTATTAGCCTGGTCTCAAGGAGGTGGTAATCCACAGATCTGCTTTTGTTTCGACAGTCGCTAAGCAGTGGAACAATTGCCTACAGTGCCCCAGGTAATTTGTTAGCGCTGAAAACAGTAAGGGCGTCCATGTGCGCTAAGGCGTTCTGGGCTGACAACAGCAATTTTGAATTTTCGTGGCAGACCCAACTCCTAAGGCGGCTCTGCTCTGTCCCATTAGATTTGGGTGGTGGTGGCTGAGCGTGTCATGTGGGCCTGCGGCCGGCACCGGCCAGGCTGTCAGGGCTCCACGAAGAGGAGAGAAAACAGAAGCAGCTGGGGTATGGTTCCAGGTCTGGGTAGCTGATGATGATAGCACATTCGTTTTCTCCCCCCACCTTTTCAAAATAAGCAGAAAATGATGTGGGTGGAAAGTTCTCCTTATGAGTTCACAGGGACTGCAAATATTCAGCAGTGCCTCTAAATGGGCCCGGTGAAAGCAGAAGCCTTGAGAACAGATATCCAGAGTGTCACCCTGACTTTCGGTGGGTCTGGCCCCGGGTGCCTGTGAGATGGGACAGGAAATTCTGTACATACAGTGAACACGCTAGAAGGGGAGGAGACGGCCTTGCGCTTCAGGTCTCCCAAATGCAATGTGCTGGGGACGGCCTCGCTGACAGTCGGAATCACAGATACATTAATTACGGCAAAGGCAGAAGTAAGCTAGAGTGACAGGGAGCTGCGGGGGAGGGAAAAAGGCACTGTGCCATCAGAGCACATCTGTTTTATAATAAGCAGGTCTATAATTCTCATGTGAAAGATCATGTTCTGCTATCTTCACTGAGGCTGGAAAATATAAATACTGTATTTCACGAAAGGGAGGAGGAAAGGGGAGATGATCAAATTTGTTTGCCTGTTTGCCAAGTGCTTGAGATTTTCCACCCTTTTTCTTTTGTGTGCGACAGTCTCTATAAAGTGGAGTGGGGTGGGCGCTGGGGGGAGTCAACTTGTTTTTCTAAGAGTAAAATGCACCGTAAGGTGTCTCATGAATAGCGCCCTGGCCTTTTAACAAGTTTTCATGCCTTGGTTATAGCTACTGTATAATCAGAAAATAAATGCATGCGTGGTGCTGAGCTATTACATTGAAATGTATGGCCTGAGGCCAAAGGAACTGGCATGGGTAGAGAGGTGAAATGCTCACAGCCAGCAGTCTGCACAAAAGTGAGTCTGAAATGTCTCTTCTCTAAACGGATGGAAGCATCACGAGTTGGGATCCGGAGGGAGCCGGGTGTGGTGGAAAGGAGCAGTGGGGTTAAATGTCCCATGGACTTTGTGAGCCACTGATTCTCCAGATCCTACTAGCAGTGAAACTACTAAACCATGAAGGCATTGAAGGCATCTGCTCAGTGGAAATATACAGGATCTTCTCATACAGCCTATTGAGAATTGTTTCAATACAAGCTTATTTTTCTGTTCTGGAAAGAGTTAAGGTGGAAGGAATGGGAGCCACGGTTTCCAGGGCCATCCTACCTGCCATTTGGGTCACAGTGACTGCTACGCTGGCTCTTAAAAGGGCACTGCAGAGGGAGAACATTCCCCCGCCAGATGCCTAAGCGAGTCATTCTATTTCTTATTCCTATATTATCCTAGTACTTTTCATTTCAGTTTATGGTGGCAATTGCATATGTGTATATATATTTATTTAAATCATATCAGATTTAATTCATTAATTGTATTTGTAAGTTTGGTATTTTCCTAATAGTCTAAAGTTGATATTTTAAAGCTCCAAGTTACTCTGATTTTTCAAGACAATTAAAAAATATGAAAGCAGAAGTAGTTACATTGACAAGTTAAAAGTCAAAATGAGAGGGCAATGAAAAACAGTGAAAAATAAAGCACTCATAATGAATAGGTGGGAATCGCCTACACAGGATTCTGTGAAAAGAAATTGCAGACCATCTCCTGGAATGTCCGTACTCTACGTCTGACCTCCTGGTCTATAAACTGATGTATTTAACAACAATCCTAGGCAATTTCCTCAGGCCAGCACCATTAAAAAACCGTAACTGTCACTCATGAAACTCCTGGAAGACTGGTCTTAAGAGAGCCATGTTTCCAGCCTGGCAAATACCGTGGAGCGTCACATCACTGGGCGGGCGTCGGGATTCGTACCAGCAAACAGACCGACAACATGTAGGTTACTGAGGTCTTTTCTCAAGCAAAACCCTTTCTGAGATTAACTTCAGAACCAGCACCAGCTCCTCTAATAAATTAGGGACACATGCTTTCTGTCAGAGGGAGCTCGCACTCCTGATTTCCAAGCCATTCAGCTCAGCTGAGGTGATCTCTGCCTCTGCGAAGATACCGAGGTGAGAGCCAGGGACACAGGGTCCTGGAAGGACACAGGGTCCTGGAAGGATCCAGGAGTCATTGCTGTGTTTTGAAGATTTTCTTATGAAATATGATGATGGGTGCTTGCCTCAGTTACCTCATCCTTTGTGAAGGCTAAAAATAAATAACACAAAAATAACTCGAAGCACTGTTGCTCTGCAGGAAATGCTTTCTCCTGTGTCCTGTGTAATAAACGGCACTTGAGGGCCGAAAAAAAATGTCTGAACTATAAAGCCTTGTGTGTAAAACACGTTTTGCTTGGGAGCAAGCAGCTGGAATTCATGGCTAAGTATAATTCAGCTATTGGTAATTTTTTGAGCCACAAAGCTCCACGGACCTTTAGGACAACGACTTATACAGAACATACGTACAGGACGTATAGGTATGTGTGTGTGTACATGTATAAATATATATCTACATCTAGCTGAGGGTGAGACGTACTCTTCTTCCAGAGGGGTCTAACTGGCTAGTTAGGAAGCCATTGGGACTGATGGATGGTTGAGAGGTCACTGCCCGGCCTTGGGCTCCCGCTGAGTCAGGTGTTCTGGTAGGACAGCTCAAACATGTTGCAAGCCTCCTCCAGGCTCTCGTCCATGTTCAGCCTCCGCCAGAAAGACTTCTGCTTCATCTGCAGCTCTCGACGGACACACCTTGGGCAGGGGACAGACTTTTCTTTGCATTCAGAGTGGAAAACGGCTCCACAGCTTTCACACCTGCAAAAGTCAACCACGGAGATGATGAGCAAGGTTGAAATGGGCAGGATGCCGGAAGTCCAGTGGCCTCTGTGCAGCTCGGGCCACAGCCTTTTATTCCGGCTAGCCCTGCCCCTGGGAAGAGACATGACTCATAGAAATGGGCTCCTCCCTTTTCCAAAACGCTCAAGGTTGAATTTCACTGGAAAAACATACCTTTTTTTTTTTTTTTTTTTCTGATTAGAACTAGCATGGGGGAGGCTTCTGGCTTCTGGGTGGAGGGGAGTCAGCAGTCAGCTAATCCTTTTTTTTTTTTTTTTTTCTGATTAGAACTAGCATGGGGGAGGCTTCTGGCTTCTGGGTGGAGGGGAGTCAGCAGTCAGCTAGCAGTTTTGTGACCATGGTGACGATGAACTGAGCTCTAGAAGCTCCGTGTGTTAGCTCCCCTGAGAAAGAAGTGGGGGTAGTGACTCTAGGGTGAAGTGACAGAAAATGAGTGAAGTGCCCTGCCAACTGAAAACACGCCCAGCACCGGTGACAGCCCCTGCATTACAGCTGTGAAAATGTGACTCTCCACTTCCGCTAACAAGAGCCAAGTGGTTCCCTGTGACTCCCTGCCTTTGACACTGTGGAGAGGTAAAATGACACATTTTCATTTTCTGAATGATATCCTGTGGTTTGCTGCTCTTCTGAGTTTTTTTTAAAAATTAGGAAGCCCCTCAACCTTTAGAAATCTACTTGCATAACACAAGTAAAGCATGAGAGAGTGGGGAAGAGAATTTTTTTTAAAGAAAAAAACAACACACAGATATTGTAATTTATAGAGAGGAGACATTCCAGGTGGATGACTAGTTTGTTGTTTGGCTCGGTGGAAGCCTGTACAGGAGTCGAAATGGCTGTTTTTCCTGCAAAGTCTTTAATAATGAGTAACTGACAAGCACAACTATAGCTGCTCCAGTGGGTGGCTTGCCAGTGTGGATTAAGTTCTCATACTTCCACACATGAGTGACAACCGACTACAACCTCATCCCGGGAGCCCAGGGAATTGGGCTCGCATGTTTTGTTCAACCAGCAATATCGATGGAGGGTCCAGCACTGGACCAGTTTCAAAGATAGCTGTGAAGGAACCAGTCCTCAGGGCTCAGCCTTATCCCTCTTGCCTGGGTGTAGGATGGTCTTTGGGGCGCCATTCCCCGGCCTGCTACTTACTTACCACTCAGGACTCAGAAAATTTGATCAAAGGAGGATCTTCCCATCCACCCTCGTATCCAGGAGAGAAGGTAGTGACTTAGAGGGAGAGGGGCTGTATCTACCAGCTGAGAGATAAAAAGACAGAAGCTTCACTGCACCCAGCAGTCTCTACCCCCAGCTCAGATCTCTGGGCCAAATATAGCATAATAGCGGTTAGGAGAGCAGGCAGAGTGAGATGGCCTGATATCAATCACTTCAAATCACTTTCTGCCTGTATGACTGCTATAGACTGAATTGTGTGCCCCCCCAATTCCTATGTTGAAGCCCTAACCTTCAGTGTCTCTGTATTTGGAGATGGGGTCCTCGGGAAGTAATTTAGATTCAATGAAACCATAAGGGTGAGCCCTGATCTGATAGGATTCGTGTCCTTACAAGAAGAGACAACAGAGAGCTCTCTTTCTCTTCCCCTGCGTGTACTCAGAGGAAAGGCTGTGTAAGGACCGAGGCAGGAAGGTGGCCGTGTGCAAGCCAGGAAGAGAGCTCTCACGGTTCAGCCCTGCTGAACCTTGATCTGGGACTTCCAGCCTCCAGAACTGTGAGAAGTAAACATCTGTTGTTTAAGCCACCCAGTCTGTGGTATTCTGTATGACAGCCTGAGCTAAGACAGTTACTTGAGCAAGTTACTTCACCTCCCTGAGCTTCAATTTCCTTATCTGCTAAGTTGGATTTCCATTAACACCCGCCTGCCTCATCTGGTGTTACGGGGCTTTACACAGTTCCTGGCACCTGGTAAGTGCTTAATAATACAGCCAAGACGGCGCCTTCCAGTGTAAGCGGTTACCTGCTGCCTTTCTGCAAGCCTGCATTTTAGCCTGATTTCACTTATGTCACCATGGTGACCTGAGGACACCTTGATCAACCCCCTCATTTCAGAGAGAAGAAAGCTGAAGTTCTAATAGGGCTAGTGGTTGTCTCATGAGGACACAGTGAGTTAAAAGACAGAGTTGTGACTAGAACCCAGAACTCCTGGCAGCCCAGCCAAGGCTCGTACTCAGCCCTGGTCATCTGAGTGAGAGCGGGTTACCATGAGGGAAACGCAGGGGTTCAAGTTAGAACCCTGGTGTTCAAATCTCAAATCTTTGAGGGATCTTGGGCGTGGAATTTACATTCTTGGTGCTCTGGTTTCCTCATTTGGAAAATGCTGCCCACAATGACCTCCTTCCTACTCACTCAATGGGGTCCTGAGACGAAAATGGGTGGATGTATGTGCAAGGGCCGTTCAAATGGCAAGTGCTCTGAGGAACAGGCGAGGGTGACACCACCTCTCATGGTGACACTGGTACCTGCCCTTCCTGACTGGAGCTGCGCTGGCTGGGGTCATCTCTATGATCTTTCTGCCCTCAGCCCCTCCCTCCTTCCCAGGAAGAGTAGGGCCAGGCATGAAGGTCAGACTCAGGTGTCCTAGTGCCTCTCTTGTCTGGCTGGCTCTTCCCCAGTGTCAGTGGCTTTGTCCCCAGTGGGTCACACCTCTGTAACCTCCTACCACTGAAGTGATATGAATGGTAACTTTATCAAATAAATTTCCTCCTTTCTGCCTCCTTTGTCCTTCTGACTTAGTGACTTATACACCTAGGGATGTTGCCCTAGGGCAGTAATTGATAAGGAGAGAACCACCGGGTTCCTTTAGTACCACTCCCTTATCTCTGCTGATTCCCCCTCCCACCCCAGCTGTGAGTGAAGAGGTTGAGTCTTATCAGATATTTCTGGTGCAACAAACACCCATGGGGTGATGGAGGGACCAAGTACACCTGCTCTTTCTAACCAAAGGTCAGTAACAGAAAAAAAAAAAGTCTGAGATAAAAAATTAATGATTTCAAAACAGAGCCAAGTCCTATTTTTTCTAACAATTTGTAACCCAGCAGGCATCTTTTGATCTGTATAATGGACAGAGTGATCAATGACTTTCCCTATTTCAGAGACTGTATTGTTAATTTCCCCCCGATTTTCTCTTTAAAGGAAAAGAACAAGGGCAGGAAAAGGAAGGAGGAAGGGAAACTGTTTCTCGCATAAGAGTTATGTAGCTCTGTGATATAAATATAATGTGCAGGAAAAATATTTACATTAATTTTGTAATTTTCTCATATTCTTTGAGAATAGGGCTTTATTAAAAAGAACCTTTCACTTTAAAAGGATTCACTGGCTCCTTAGTGTTTACTGAATTTCCTGACTGTATATAAAATTTAACAAACATAACTTTTTAGGAATACATCTATTTATTTATTTATGGCTGCATTGGGTCTTCGTTGCTGCAAACGGGCTTTCTCTACTTGTGGCGAGCTGGGGCTACTCTTCATTGCGGTACACGGACTTCTCATTGTGGTGGCTTCTCTTGTGGCAGAGCACGGGCTCTAGGTGCGCGGGCTTCAGTAGTTGTGGCTCGTGGGCTCTAGAGCGCAGGCTCAGTAGTTGTGGTGCACGGGCTTAGTTGCTCCGCGGCATGTGGGATCTTCCCGAACCAGGGCTCAAACCCGTGTCCCCTGCAATGGCAGGTGGATTCTTAACCACGGTGCCACTAGGGAAGCCCTAGGAATACATCTTTTATACAAGGCAAATCTACCAATGTAATCTGTGCAGAAAATTGCCACAGATAGTGAAAGAGTAATGTCCCTTTGGCATTCCTCAGTGATAAACCAAACGAAAGCCAGCACCTTCATTTCTGAGTCATCCGGTCAAGCAGTCAGCAGTTTCACTGCTTTTTGGTTGTTGCTGTGCCCCACGGGGATCCCTTCCCAGTGTCATGTCACAGAGGATGCGGCTGTAGGGACACATACTTGCTATTGACCAAGGGCCATCCAATGGGCTTTTCCATTTTCTTGAAAACATTCATTACTTAATCCAGGAGTCTCAGCCTTGGCACTGCTGATGGTTTGGGACAGAGAGTCCTTTGCTGTGGGGGGCAGTCCTGAGCACTGCTGGATGTTTAGCAGCATCCCTGGCCTCTACCCACTGGATGCTAGTGGCAAACCCCGCTCCTCCCTTGTCAATGCCTCCAGACACTGCTAAACGTCCAAATGTCCCCTGGGTGGGTGGTTGGGTGGGAGATCTTCCCAGTTGAGAAGCACTGACCTAGCCTATCTGAATGAGGCATCACAGAGGGGGTACCCAGGGAGTACGTAAACAGTGCCCTCCCCAGGTGGAATTTGCAAGTGTCACCTGCTGGCTTATGCTAATACCAACCAATAAGATCCAGCGTGGTGTATTTATTCATATCGTTTTCACAAATACATATTTTAATACATCATTTGATTAACACAGCTGAGACTCACTAGCATTAACCATACTGTGGTTGCTAAAATTAACTGAGGACATCGTTTAAGAAGTCAATACCCATGACACAATTCTGTGCATTGACTAGTAACCTTCAACTTTTTATCAACTCACTCTGATTTTTCCATTCTCCCCAAAGGCCATCTTGGTGGTTGACCCTCCATCACATTTATTCGCTCTTTGGCCAAGAACTTCTGAGGTGTTTCTCTGTGGTGTTCTTTGCTTCTTCATATCCTATCTAAGCCAGCTAGAGAACCAAAACCAAACACTTTAGTATTTGCCCCATAAAATAATTTGCTTCTACCTAATTGTGAAGCAGTTAGGTTTTAGCAACTTCTACAATGGAAAAGAGACCAGTAAAGTACCAGCGAGGCCACTTACTGCAGAGGGGAGAGCTCAACTAGAGAGAGGAACCCTTAGTTCTTGGCCCAGTGGCCCTAGCATCACTGGGATCTTGGGGGAAGTTACTTCATCTCTGAACCTCACTCTCCACAGAAGTCAAAGAGAAAGTTGGATTAGATGGTATCTAAGGTTCCTTCCAACCTGCAGATTTTGTGCAGGGGAAAAAAGGCTACTCTGGCTTTTATCCTTCTCTTTCTAAAACCTTCTTGCCCCAAGGTCTGTGGATGAATGACAGGGAATGTAGCTTTGCTGGCCCCTCCTCAGAAAACCTCAAACTGACAAGCTGGGAATGAATGAGATAAGCCTTAAAGTGAAGAACATCACTTTACATTTTATTTATTTGCATTGATTAATCAAGCTATGAAATAGCTTATATGTACTAGTGCATACAGCTCTGATTATCAGGAATTTGGCCAAAAGGAGCTGACTCTGTCCCTTCAAATAAAATTTCAACTAAACATTAAAGACTCCTTTTTAAGCCTCCTCCCAATCTTCCTCAGCATCCCTTTTCCCCAAGAAAAAAACCCCAGAATTGTTAAATGTTGTGGGGTTTTAATTTTTATTTTTATTGGTGGGGACTGGCTAGAGGCAGTAGTCATTTACCACCCTCTATGGAAGTACTTTTGTGTTTTAAACATTGGGACAGCCACACTGGAGTGGACCAGGTGCATATCAGCACTGGATATACCAGAGGATGTGTGAGGAGAAAGGAGTAACTCAAGGTCTGCTTCTACAGAAGCTCTAGGGGGCAATGCCATTAATGATCTGTGTATGCCCTGGCACACTGGTCCCCTTCCTTGGGACAGGGGCAGGGGAATATCGCCACCATTTGGGGGCAACGCAAATCTCATTCTATGTCTTAACAAAGGCATCATGGAACAAGACTCTATACATTTTATAAACAGTCTTTGACCTAAAACTTAGCTTACTGACCTAGGGCAAACGAAAGAGAGGTCCAGAACCTAGAAATTGAATAGTCAATTGTCAAGAAATCGGACAGACAGGGTGTTCTTTTTATAGCTATCAAACTCAAGAAAACTAACCTGTGACAAACTAACAGAGCTAAATGTGTGCAGGGAGAAAGGTTTGCTTCTCAAATACTATGGCGAAGAAGCAAGAATTCCTGGCTGCAGAGAGTTTCCTGTTCTGAAATGCTAATGACATGGGGCCAATTAGAGACAGGCTGGCGATGGCTTTGTCTGTGCCCTTCCAGATTCTAGCTGTACACAGGGAGGTCGCAGGAAGCTGCTAGAGGTCTCTGCCCCAGGTTGAGGTCACTGAGATGCTTCTGCTCTGTTCATGTTGGGTTCTTCCCCCGCTGCATTTTTATTTTTGGCTCAGGCAATGACCTCAGATATTTCACTAGGACTGAAATTCAGGCTTAGTTTGGTTGGATCTCTGACAAGCGAAAGACAGGCCCACAGAGCAGGGTAGAGCTTTGGCTGATTTCCACTCAGTAGAGCCCACAACGAAAAGGGTGGGGTGCAGAAATAAGTGCAGGTTATCAGGCATGCGAGTGCGGTTTGGTGTATGGCTACTATGTAAGACGCCTCATAGGGTCACCAGATATTACTGGTTTTTCCAAGAAACCATGATGATTATTTAAATCTCTTAGCTAAGGGAGGTAGTTATTGGGGCCTGGTTATTTTAATGTTTTGGGCTGGTGTTTTCTTCTGTTCTTCAGGAAGTGAATGTAAGCAAACAATTTATAATTTGCTTAAATAGGAAATCAGCCAGTATCATATATCGCATATGCCTGCATGTGTGTGTGTGTATATGTGCTATGTATGTGCTTACATACGTATATGTATGCTGTTTAGAAGAATGCACAGAACATGTTATTAAACGTTCAAAGGTAAAATGAATTAAATATGATTTAAACAGATGATAGAACCTAACAGATTCATCCATTTGCGGGAAATAGAGCTAAAATAAAAGAATTGTTGACACATAATTTCAGTAAGAAACTGATTATGGTTGGTGCTGCTGGGTGGGAAGGGTCCAAGATTCACGGCCGCTGCCTGGAGCACCACCTCCAGTCAAGCCTTGTGCCCCTATAGTTTGCCCCAGGAGAAGCAGCTGGGAAAGGGAGGAAGAGGCAAAGGGTCTGGTAACGGATTACAGAACTCTCCTGGCTCCTTGCAGAGCGAGGGAGGAACTGCATTTGGGTCTATCACATTTAGGGTTGTTCACTGTGATTTTTTTTTCTTTTTTTGGCTGGGGGTAGGGAGGTGGGGATTGAAAAGGTATTCATAACGTTTGACTGGAATTATATGAGACTAGAAAAGATCCAGCTCCTTTGGCTAAATGTCTGGCAGATTGAGGCATGTACGTGCTAATTTGTAAATCTATTCTAGTAGTTCTGCTTTGTAAAATGCACATACAGTAAAATCAAATTAGATATTTAAATTAGGCAATATCTATATGGCCCTTTGCCCCTATTTTTATATAAATTATCCTTATAATAGCTCTCCTATTTGTTTTCCCTTCTTTAAATAAGTCAGTCAGTCAGTAAATAGATAAAAATGAAATGAAATACTAAAATAACTGGTGGCTTATCTGGTCCCAGAACTAGTAAATGGTGATCAACTTGGGACTTGATTCCAGTCTTCTGACTTAAATCTGGCCCTCTGTCCCCAGTTACTAGCCACATGGTCCTTTAAGTTATTCAGTATATCCCCATATACCTGCTAAGACTCAAATCTGGGAAGAACAATTGGTATGCCCTGCAATGATCTTTTTATTTACATTTTAATCCCTGCAGTTAATTAAGGAAGGTTTTTTCTCCCCCCTGATTGCAGCCCACAAAGCATTTGGCTTTCACAGGTCTTGCACTTTCAGTTTGTAAACCAAGCTCAGCTAATACGTTTGACAAGTGCTTTACTTAAAATCTTGGCTTTGAAATAGAATGTAAACAAGGGTTAATTAATTCATTTGTCAATTTTGCTATCCTGCTGGGGACAATACCTCACCATTTTCTTTAGTGCAAATGCTTAATAAATGCTTCTTGCTAATTTGCAGGTGGTGACAGGACTTCTCAGTAATACTCTATGTATGTAAAATCATAATAGATTTGACCTGAATGAAATAGTTTTTTGGGGATAGGGTAAAACTGGAATTTCTGACACTTCTAAGGTTTTTTTTAAATGGTTCACCTGGCAGGTAATATCATTCTCAACAGACAAATGTCCATCACTTCTTGGGATTACTTCAGGATTTAAAATTTTTCTATAATATCTGGAAAAAGAATCTATTGTAATTGTACCCATTAAAGAACCATAAATAAGAGCAATGGCTTTCTGTAAAAATCTCTAAAGTAGTTCAAAACACCTAAGAGTCCAAGAGATGTTCAGAAATGTCTTGCTACGTCTAAGACAAAGGCAGTAAATATAAGAATTTATTAGGCTAATGCAGATTTAAAAAAATTATCTTGGCTTATATATGGACTTATGTTAATTTACCAGCCTACCTTTATAATGTAAAACTGAAAAATTTAACTGTCAAGGTTTTGAAGTAAACCTCTTTAAAAGAAATAATAATTTATAACGATGGTATCTAAGACTCTTGAATGGGATTTACTTGTATTTAACATATTACATTTCAGTTCCTCAAAGCACTAAGACACTTAATGGAACACAAAAGAAACTGTCAAGCACGGGTACATTAGAAAAATGCAGAAAAGTTCAGAAGGTAAATCTAATTTTATAAACAGCATGATTAGTTGCTTAGGAATAAGTTAGTGATGTAAATTTAAAAGGAGAAAGGCATTCAAAGTGTTTTGGCATTAATTTACACTGTTCCCCTATTTGTCTCTTCTCACCAATACATTCTGTACAAGACAGTATTACATCATTTTCTAATACTCAGTGTGTTCTGGGCCAATGGTTCTAAAAGTATGGTCCGTGAACTAGCCAAACCAGCATCGCCAGAGAATTTGTTGGAAATGCAAATTATTGGGTTCCATGCCAGACTTACTGAATCATAAACTACAGAGTGGGGCTTGTCAATCTATGTTTTAACAAGCCCTCCAGGGAATTCTGATGAATAAGAAAACTTTGAAAACCAATGCTCTAGGCCAGTCATTTCCAAAGACAGCTGGGCGGTCTAATATACTAGACAGGGCTGTTCTAAACACTTAGAACAAAAACACGGACTTTGCAAAGTGAAATAGGAAGTGATATTAATTACTGTTTTTACATAGGGCTTTATATTTATATCTATTAATATTTTCCCATAGCTGGTATATAAGAATCTCATTTTATTTTGCTTTTCTTAATTACGATATGGAGTTGTTCCTGTATTTATTGGCCATTTGCATGTTTTTTCTGTATATTGGTTTGTGACCTTTGCCCATTTTCTAATGACTTTTATAGATTTTTTTATATTTACTTGGTCACATGTGGAAAATATCTCTCCAAGTTTCCTGTTTACATTTGCCTTTATCTGTAAAATTTTAGGCATTTAACATTTTAAAGATGTATTTGAAAGCATTTTGCTTTCATGACTTCTGGGTTTGTGTCAAGCTTACAGAGACCTTCCCCACTTTAAGATGACAAAAATATTCTCCCATCTTTTCTTCTAGTACTTCATGGGTTTTGTTTTGTTTCTTTTTTTTTTTACATTAAAATATTTGATCCAGTTGGAATTTATCTTGATGTAAGATGTATGGTAAAATCCAGCATTATTTTTCTTTCTCCAAATGGCTATTTGATTCCCAGTTCCTTTTATGGAATGATCCATTTTTGTTTCACTAATTTGCTGTGCTACTTTTATCGTGTGCTAAATTCCCATATTACCTGGGTTTATTTCCATACTTTCTGAAATCCTATTCCACTGATCTATTTTCCTATGCCAACACTATACTGTTTTATAATACATTTGTATATCTGGTAAAAATAGTCTCCCTTCAAGTAAACAACTTTAGAGTTTATAACCCTAAAGAGTTATAACATTCTATGTTGAATATATTAGCAAAGTTTACTGCTGCCCATCTTTATGTTAAATTAAAGAATTTGAAATGTAAATAATCAACCAATTAATTAAATTTATATTATAGGTTTATTTCTTAAGTTTATTTAAAAAGAGATGCACCTAGGGCTTCCCTGGTGGCGCAGTGGTTGAGAGTCCGCCTGCTGATGCAGGGGACACAGGTTCGTGCCCCGGTCTGGGAAGATCCCACATGCCGCGGAGCGGCTGGGCCCGTGAGACATGGCTGCTGAGCCTGCGCTCCACAACGGGAGAGGCCACAACAGTGAGAGGCCCGCGTACCGCAAAAAACAAACAAACAAAAAAAGAGATGCACCAGTATAAGCATCTCAGGTGGTCAAGGACCAATCCTGACTTTAGACATCTGACTTTTTGAACATCTCAGGTTTTTTTTTTTCATCTTTATATAGTGTCAAAGGTATTGTTTGACTTTTGGTGGGTTAAACTAACAGACTGTTTACATGTTTATAAAATTAGGAAACATTGTTTAATTTTTCAATAATGTGTAAATTTTTAGTAATTAAAATTATCCTAATGTGCTTGAACCAAGCATGTATTGGAAAAATAATGCAGTAATGCTTAAAACCTGGTACTATCAACATATAGTAACACTGAATGAGGGAAAAAGGCAAGAACAACAATGCCTGTTTTAACAGCCCCTTTGATTCGGTGAGAACATTATTTGGAACTTTTGCTTCCACTCTGCATATCAGTAAAAGCTGGATGGAACTGATAATCACAGTAATAAAAAGTTATGAATAGTTATGCTATGTACACAAGCAATAAATAGACACGTAAGACATCTGAAAGTCACTAAAAATTTTCTTTCAACACTGCACTGTGTATATTCATAAGACAGGACTAGGGTGGAGAAGGCTAGGTGGTAGTATATCAGCAAAGGAAACTCTCAAAGGGAGCAACGTGCTCACTCACTGGGGGAAGCCAGTGGTCACTCACTGATTAGCAATGTGCTTGCTAACTAATAAATAAGCCTTTTCTCTTTCATTGCCCCTGGGAGGTGGCTTGGGCAAGCCATCTAGAACCCTCAGTGAGAAAAACTGAGGTGAGAAACTTTTGTGGGGTTAGGCCCGGAGGAGGGTTAAGGACTGCTCTTAGGTACTTTCTAAGTATTAAGGTTCCCCTGATCAGGTCTCTCTCTTTTACAGTGGACCTTACGTACCTCCCAGGAAAGCTGAAAGCAGAGGAAGGGGAAAGTCACCTTTCGTGCTTTGCTGCTTTGACATTCACATCACTTGTCCCTAAAGCCCTGAACTGGTGCCTATTTCTGATACTGCAGGAGAGCCATGCCCCCCCTCAGTTTACCTCAGGTCTCACTCTCCCACCCTAATTCCATCCTTCCTCCCCTTCCCTGCCCCCCACCTCGTCTTCCCTACTGCCAAGGAAAATTGCTTGTTTCTTCACCCTCAATTCTGAAACTTTTCTTTCCAATCATTAATGTAAGCTGCTTTCCCATCTAAGTCTTTTAATTTAAATTTCCTGTCTCCTCACCATCTCTTTCTAGAAAACAAGTTTAACGCCCCTCGTAAAGAAGAGCTTTAAGATACTTCAACCTCCCTGCTCTCAAGGCCGAACTAGATCTTTTAGTTTAAGTTGTATCAGTCCAAGTTAGTGGCTTCTAAAGTTTCCAATGCAGTCTTTAAACCAGCCACTGATTCATTATTTGCAAGCAAGTCTATGTTATTGGTTTTATAAAAGGCAATTCCCACATTTCTGTTTTTCACATGAATTACCTCTTTTAATGCTCCCTTGCCCTGTTCTCTCACCCAAAGGTTACAAACTTCTTTCCATTAATTTAATTTTGGTGAGAACACCCATCGCCACTGCCAACCATCACCAGAAGTAAGTGAAACTAGTTGAGGGTATGTAGTCGTCTTTTACCCTCCTAGGATGCTCTGTGCATCCCTCAAATTTTAGGCTAGTGCTCTGGCAATAGGGTGAGGCAGAAAGGGTACCGCACTGGGGTGTGCCAGCCTGAATCTCCAGCTAGCTATGGGTGTGGTGTGGTGGGGGACACTGGCTTCCATGGGGGGTTGGAGGGGGTGGGGAAAGGGTGTGTGTTGTAGGACGTGGGGGTGATGGGCAAACGACTGCTAAGCTTCCCACGTTCTATGCTCTGTTATACTTCATTCCAAATATAATAGCAACTCTTGTATAGAGTGTAAACAGCTATGAACTGTGCCTTTATCTCTATTTTAAGTACTCTGAAAGAATCAGGAACCAAACAGATGATTATTAATGGTAGCTATAGATGGCACAGGCAGGTATTTCCTGATGCGGCATTGAGCGGTTTAATATTCAGAAAACTGAAGGGGTTTAATAAAGATACGATAATGCACATTAGATGCTGAAATAAAAACAAAATGACGACTTAAACAGGTTACTATCTGTGCTCCTGTAATTAGTTGGATGAAAAAGTCTCAAAATATCATAAACATATACTGACGAAACCAAGATACTGTTGTACCTCTGTAATTCTAAAGCACAGAAACAGTTCATTTCAGAACATATTGCTCAGTCTGAAAAGTCAACATTTTTTGTATGGAAAGGTAAATACTCCTTCTCTTCCCTATTGTGTATTCAGGTTACTTATTTACAGTTCCATGGGGAAGGAAAAAGCTCACACTAAGAAATGACCTAAAAGATGTTTTGAAAATTAAGTTATCCGGGTAGCTTAGCAAAGCTCAAATTTTTGACAGTAAAGTCTCCATTGGGCCAATAAAACACATCTGTCCCTAATATATAATAGAATGTTAGCTATCACTCGATAAAGTCAGGTCTCTTGGTGATGTCTACATTTAAACAGACAATTTCCCTGAAATCAGTTTAAAAGCTATTTAAAAGAAAAGAAAATACGTTGATAAGTACAGATTTGAAAAACTGAAGTAAACCATCCATTCATGAAGTACTTATTGAGCATTCACTGTGTGCTGTTCTAGATGTAGAGGATGGAGCAGTGAGCCAAAGAGAAAAAGTCCATTTCCTCATGGATCTTACATTATTTCAGGATGGCGGACTGAATCAATTTGAAATTATATCTTAATCCCTTTGGGTGAAATGTATCCAAAAAATCAGTCAACTTCACTGAAAACGTTATGACAAACCATCAGACAGACTAATACAAAATGCTAAGCAATGGAGCTGAAATAAAGCTTTTACAAGCTCTTACTTCTTTGGTCAATAAGAGCTTAAAACAGTGTCATACGCCTGATGTGTAGGTGGTGGGGCAGCTTGTTAAAGATCACACAGCAATTTAGTGGCAGAGTTAGGAATGACATCTAGACTTTCGTATTCCCAGTCCAGTGATCTTTCTGTGGACTAGCCTGCCTTTACTTATGGATCTTGATAATTTTAGAGCCAATTAAATTTTTTTTTCCTGTAAAAGTACCCATCAGTGGAAGTGTATAGATTAAATACAACTATTTTCCTGGTTCTAATATGATGTGATAAAAAGACTGGATATAAAATTATGTATTTCATACAATCTCAATTTTATTAAAAAGCATATATGCATACGTATGTATGGAGAATTTTCTTCTTTATACTTTTATGTACTTTATTTAATTTTATTTTTTATTTATTTTTTTTACTTTCATATATTTCTAACACCTTCTATAATGAACATCACTTTAGTTTATAATTGGAAAGTTAAAACAAGAGTTAAGTAAGTTCTCCCCCTCCAAACCACAAAAAATTAGGTTGTCTGAAACGCTTAGAGATAAAACGATTAACATAATATTAGCCAGACACCTAAGTAGAAACTTGGTAAGAAATGTGTCTGGGGGAGACAACAGCCATCTATTCAAGTGACCAAATGGCTTCAAAAACCAATGTCGGCCTCACCAGCTAGGACTGTGTTTATAAATGCACAGAATTTATCAAGCGGCTTAATGGCAAAAAGGGTCAGGTCAGCCCTGAGGATTTCACAAAAGTTTTGTCTGTGTTAGCAGACGTTCTGAAACATTTTGACATGTGAATATAGGAGTCGCCAGGCCAAGGTAAAATGTTATTTACCAAGTGACTCTTTGACCAAAGTTTAAAAGCCAAATAAACTAGCATTGTGCTCGAGTTTTTATCAAGGGGAACCTTCACTGACTCAATAAATACATTTAAGAGCAGGCAGTCATGTAGCCTAAGGAGAGCAGAATTCCATCTTGTAAGTCACCCCCTGCTTCTGCCACTCATGAAATCTGTGCACTCTCTGGGTTTCAGTTTTTCTACGCTAAACATGTCTAAATGGTCTCCACAGGCCTTTCCGACTTTGTTAGTTTTGATTCTAGAACAGAGGCAGGAGTCTTGTCCTGCACCATCAGAGTTAGAGAACCATGGAGAAAGTTCCTCGATATGCTCCTGTTCAACCCGGGGGGGAGAGAACACTAAGCAGATGGGAGCTACTGGTTCCTCAACAAACACACCTATGAAGAGGAGTCCAAATTCCCTCTGGCTGCTGGGAGGATCCCACACCTCATTACAATACTTGCTGAGTGGCTGCTTCCCAAGAAAAGCCACAGAAAGGAAATATCATTAAAAAAGCATATATGCATTGAGGGAAGCTGTTCCCTCCCTAAAGCCCAACCTCGCCAAGGCTGTTGTTCTCTATTGTGGAACAGGATGTAACAGGACTGCCAAGCACAGCCCACAAACCTAATTAGGTGCACCGACAGTGTTTGTTTTGGAACCATTTACCAACAGAGGAATGTGTCAGGATGATTAGTGAAAAAAGGGTATGTAATGTATGTGTATTCGAGTCCAGATGAGGGCATAATCCAGGTATTCAGTCTGTTTGTGCAAGGACTCACAGAAATGAAGCCTGAGGAAATAGGAAGCCACAAGGAAAGATCAGCTTCTGGGCAGTGCTTCTCTCTCCTTCTCTTCTGGAGCTTTCTTCTACTCCCCCAACTCCCACCAAAAAATTCCTGCCTAAACATGAAACTC
The DNA here is from genome assembly GCF_003031525.2 of Neophocaena asiaeorientalis asiaeorientalis. Taxonomy (NCBI): domain Eukaryota; kingdom Metazoa; phylum Chordata; class Mammalia; order Artiodactyla; family Phocoenidae; genus Neophocaena; species Neophocaena asiaeorientalis. The sequence continues at coordinate 4,714,204 of NW_020172591.1, forward strand.
TCTTTCAAAAAATGACAAACTATTGTATAACTGGCTGCCCAGAAAAATGGAAAAGCCTTTGTAAGGCTACTGGCAAATCTGGGGTTTAATGATTTTCTAGGCACAGAAGTGGCAACCTTAGGCAAAGCCGTCTCCACATTTACCTTCCATGAACAAATCAAAGGAAACTAGGGCAATGGAAAACACAGCTCTTAATGGACCACTCACGTTGTGCATCTCAGCATCTTCTGTGTGAAGAAGTAATTCTATCCTTCATAATACGGCTGGGTTTTTTTTCTCTTTTTAAACAAATCTTTTTAAGGTTTGACTACAATTAGTTATTTGAAGCTTCATGTGTACGTGAAGCTTAAAGAAGGGCAGAGGTGCCAAGACAAAGAACAAAGTCCATGCCCCAACAAGTTCAGGTCCTCAGGGGCAGGGTGGTATGAATAGCAATGAGATGCAAAATGACAAAGGCCAATTCCAGAGGTCAAGGTGTTGAGAGGAGTCTCCATGCTCTTCAGTACAAGCTAGACATTTCTGGAGTTTGGCCAAGATGGATGAAAGCGATGGGGCTTGAACTGAGTTCTTTGGGAGACCTTTTTTTCTGTAAGCTAACCTGACAAAATAGATTTTAAAAGTGAAAAACAGGATAAGCCCTCTTAGAAACTCACTTGCTATGGACTTTTCTATGAGGCCAGTGTTCGTTCTCAATAGACAGATATAGGAAATGTTCTGTGAACGTGTGCAGACTGGATGTGGTGTCAGAGTATGTTAACTCAACTGGTAAGAGTTTGATGTTGATAAATTCAAGGTCCTGTGTGCAACTGTGATTTCTTGGAGAGGAGGAAGTAGTCGACTATTACATACAAAAGGAAAACTACCAAGTAATGCTCAGTCTGCTTCTCCAAACCCCCAGAGCTTTAAAAAAACAGGTAACCCTTTTAGAAGAGTAACCACTGAGCTGCAGATGCCCTAACACAGGAAGAACATGTGCTCGGGGATGCCTTCCTAGGACAAGTGCTCGTTGACCTCCATAGGCCAACACTCATGCCAGAGAAATATTTGAAACGACAGGTCAGTTGCTTCAACCTTACATATAAATCTGTAGTGTTACTTCAGACTTTTACCATGCTCCTCTATCCTCACAAGTACTTTTTCCCCAGATTTATTGAGATATCATTAACTTATAACATTGCATTAGTTTTAGGCGTACAGCATGATGATTTGATACATGTACATGTTGCAAAATGATCACCACAGTAAGTTTAGCTAACATCCATCACCTCACGGTCACAAAAGTTTTTTTTTTTCTTGGGATGAGAACTTTTAAGCTATAGTCTCTTAGCAACTTTCAAATATATGATACAGTATTATCTTTAGTTGCCACGCTACACATTATTCATCTTATAACTGGAAGTCTGTACCTTTTTGACCCCCTTCACGCATTTTCCCCCTTCCACACCCCCTGCCTCTGGCAACTGCTAATCTGTTCTCTGTATCTATGAGTTTGGTTCTTTTTAGATTCCCCATATAGGTGAAATCATATAATATCTGTTTTCCCTGTCTGATTTGTTTTATTTAGTGCAAGTATTTTAAGTTCTCTTAACCAGTTTTTTAAAAAAGCGTTGTCAGTGTTCTTAATGAATGCACATAATATATTTGGGAGAGTTAAACCAAATAGCAAATAGTTATGGAATGCCTACTATATGAAACACACCAAATTCAGTATTAATATATAATCATCTTCTTATAGCACTCCCACATCTAAATACAGCCCCGAATGGGAGCAGGGTCATAAAGTCTTGAAGTGCAGTGTTTTCCATACTGGAAAACCTGTGGGGATGGCTCGTATATGACCTGAAAAAATCAACAAGGCTGAATGGATCAGACACAAAGGATGGAAATGATTTATGATAGCTGGTATGTTTTGCAAGTCCCATGTTAAACGCATGCTGAGTGTTTTTAAGATGAAGTATTTATGTACTTGTGATCTGGAAACATTTCAAGATTCAGGACTGGCATCTTCACAGAAATGTGTGAAGCAGGATGGTCTCCTTAGCAGCATTATGTCCTTAATAACAAAAGAAGACCAGTGATATGTAGAGATGTTGGAAAGAAAGCTGGATAGGAGGTAATTGTAGGATTAAAAAAAAACCCCCAAAAACGAAGTCCTGGGTCATTCTGTGGATTTATGTGATGTTTTTCCTTTTATATTGATTGTTTTCACTTAATTCTTAGGGCAGTATCAGTCTAATCTTCTGATTTGTAATTCTGAAAATTTAGAGCCCTGATTTCTGATTCTCAGTCAAGGAGGGCATGTTTTGTCATTCCTATTTCCTTAGAATGTGGAATTGGACACTTGTTTTAACAGAATGTTCCTCTCTCCTAGGGCTGAGCTTTCCTTTTAGTCCTCTAAAGGGTAAATGCTGGATTAGGCTTAAGTAAAGCAGTTTTGTGATTCTGGACCTTCCTATTGTATTTAAAATCTTGCAATTTGGATTTCAGTGTTTTCCTATTTAAAGGAGAGAGGTAGGTACTTAATCTGGAGTTTGCCTTCATAAACCTGATTAAGGTGGGTCCTTAGCTGCACAGGTACCCCTCGCGGACCTGGCCTGCCTGGGCTGCTCAGAGGTGGGAGCCCTGCTGTGGTCCCCTTTCCCACTCCCCCTCACAACAGCCCCTCGGCCACCTCACGAAAGAAAAGCAGAGCTTTCCCCTCCCCAATTTAACTCTGGCTCACTGCTCCAAGTATAAAAACTTCCAGGTTGGCAAATAAAGGGAAAATTGTAAATAACAATTTTGGGGGAGGCTTCTTTTATTTATTTATTTATTTATGGCTATGTTGGGTCTTCGTTGCTGTGCAGGGGCTTTCTCTAGTTGCGGTGAGTGGGGGCTACTCTTCATTGTGGTGCACGGGCTTCTCATTGCAGTGGCTTCTCTTGTTGCGGAGCACGGGCTCTAAGCGCGTGGGCTTCAGTAGCTGTGGCTCGCGGGCTCTAGAGCGCAGGCTCAGTAGTTGTGGCGCACGGGCTTAGTCGCTCCACGGCATGTGGGATCTTCCTGGACCAGGGATCGAACCCGTGTCCCCTGCATTGGCAGGCAGAATCTTATCTAATGCGCCCCCAAGGAAGTCCGGGGGAGGCTTCTTTAATAGCAGAGGTACATACAATTTTCAAATTTCTTTCAGGGGGTATGCTGCAAAAACTGTTTGAAGACTACAGGTACAAAAAAACCCCAGCGATGTATAATGAAAAAAGCATAGGTTTTGGAGTCAGATATATTTGGGTTCAAGTTTTGGCTTTATCTTTTGGGCCAAGTTAATTGCCTCCTCTGAACCTAGGTTTCCTCATTATTAAAATAGAGGTAATAATACTCCCTCAGAGGACTGGCATAAGAATTAAATGATGAGATATGTAAACTGCTGGCACCAGTACTAGTAAATATTAGTGCCATTTTCCTACAATCCCAGAACATTCTCTATGTCTGCCAGAGATGGTGTTCTAAAAATTAATACTAGGGCTATGTTTCTAAATTATACATTCATGAAGTTTCCTCCTGCATAACAATTCATTTAATAAGGAAAAGAAAGTCTCAAGAGTTGACCAATGTTTGATATGTAGTCATAATCAAATAAGCATGTTAAAACCGAGTGTATTCTAATATTGAAGTGCATAAATCGGTGCTTTAGAGCTCAACATGGAGCTCTATCATATGTTTAGAAATTGTGGAACGTCTTTCTACCCACAATATACGTCATTCCCCTTCTTGGAGCCCCAGGTCCACTCCCTCTACTGTGGCTCCTCCCACATGTTAACACAACTGCCTACTGGCTTGCCTGTCTCTTACTAGAGACTCTCAACTATTTGCGAGCAAGGAGCATGCCGGGTTCACTGTGTGTCTCTAGAACCCAGCCCAGTGCACAAACATAATACGTTCAATGAATCATTTATTGAAAGAAAGAATAGTTCTAATGCTTGTGGAATGTTCTTTACTGAATTGTAATTGTGCTATTCACATGATATTTGGATCTGAAAGGACATTAAATATAGTTCGGAGGGTGCAGAGGTGCTGAATTTAGCAAGATGGTCAAGGATGTGGTAACAAATTCACTAAATACTAAATTTCTAGGATTTTCACATACAGAGTTTTAAAACGTATTTTATTATGGAAAATTTCAAACATATTCAGAAGTAGAGAGGATAGTATAATAAAGCCCTGTGTACCGAGCACCTAGCTTCAACAATTATCTATCTCTTTCACCTATATTTATCGCCTTTCTCCCACCATCAGATTATTCTGAAGTAAATCCAATGCATCATTACTTCATCCATAAAGATTTCAATTATGCATAGATTTAAAAATGTATCCCACAATTCAAACTTACTTTTATTTACCCACATTTGTTTATTCAGTACATCTTTATAGATATGTTTTAAATCTGCAACTCTATTTCTGATTAAAGTTTTCCTTCAGTAAATCTTTTATTAGTGTTTCTTTTTGTTCTTTTCCATTGATGTGTAAAGCCACTCCCAGTGTTTAACTGGAAACTGAACACGATGGGAAAGCGCAACAGGCTCCTGGAAAGTATTATCCACCTGGAATTCCAGGAAGGCAGGTCAGAGCTCCTTCGGACTCAGACATTTGTGCAAGCTTCAAGAACTGCATCTGACCAAGGGAGAAACAGAGCATTCTAACTAGCTATGTATTCTTTCCTACTGGGTAAAGGCCCTATGAGCCCATAGATGTGCTAATGTGGTCGTTTTGCTTGTGAGAATCCAGCACCTCTGATCATGACCACAGACATCTTACAGGAGGGATCTTTTCCTTCTGAATGTGACTTAGAATCACATGGGGAGTCTTTGAAGATACAGATTCTGGGGATTTAAAGAAGCCAGGTCTCACAGGAGATTCTGATGTGCAGTGAGAGGGGAGTACCTCTGTCCCTGCAAGGGACAAGTCCTGGGACTGAGGGCTTTAAAAATGTGTGCATCCCAGCACCCTGATCTTCGCTTCTAATATTCTCTATGAAAAGGAACCAGGGCTCCTTGGAGAAACGGCTGCTTCTAGGATTAGGGCAGGAATTATATAAGATTAGCCTGGAGCAACTGACAGTGCCAGAAAGTAAGGAAATGCTCAAAACCAAAAACCCCATAATCATTGGGATATGCCAAAGGGACACAGAAGCCAACTGAAAGAGTTATTAAATGGCTAAAACCAGAACAGTTTGAGTAACAAAATAAAGTGGTATTGGATTATAACCCAAAGTATAAAATAAATATGCATGAGTCCATATTGACATGAGTAAATAATTGAAGAAATAAATAAATGGGGAAGAAACAAATCTCTTATGCAGAAGAATTCCAAATAATTTTGTACATACTGCACTCACAAAGGGATGGGGTATAACTCCCCACTGCTTAAGTGTAGGCTGAACGTACTGACTTCCTTCCAGAAGGAAAGTATGGAAAGGGGATGGAGTGGGTGGCAGAAAGAAGAGTAACTTTAAAGTGGAGACACTTGACACAAAGACTACAGTGATCAGTCACGTTCATAGTACATACCCATGATATGATATGATGAAAATGACACTGCTGCTGTGTTCTTCCTCCCAGACCCACAGAACCCAGTGTAATCATAAGAAAAACAACAAGTATATCCCAATAGAGGGATTCTACAAAATACCTGACCAGTACCCCTCGAAACTGTCAAAGTCATAAAAACAAAGCCTGAGAAACTGTCACCGCCAAGGAGCCTAGGGTGATGTGACAATTAAATGTAAGGTGATATTCTGGAACAGAAAAGGACACTAGGTAAAAACTAAGGAAACTGGAAAAAAAACTATGGACTTTGGCTAATAATAATGTATCAATATTGGTTCATGAATTGTAACAAATGTACCATACTAACATAACTGGGTGTGAGGTATAAAGGAACTCTCTGTACTATCTTTGTGATTTTTCTGTAAATCTAAAATCGTTCTAATAAAGTTTATGAAAAATTTTCAGCCTTGATCTTTGGGTCAAATGTTCAGCTAAATGAATTGTTTTATTTTAATAGATTTTATTTTTTAGGACAGTTTTAGATTTACAGAATACAGAGTTCCTGTATTAGTACCGCCTCTCCCTGAGTTTTCCGTATTATCAACATCTTGCATTAGTGTGGTATGGCAGTTACAATTAATGAACCAATATTGACATATTATTAACTGAAGTCTGCAGTTTAAATAAAGGTTCATTCTGTGTTGTACAGCTCTGTGAGTTTTGACAAATGTATGATGTCATGTGTACACTATCACAGAATCATATAGAATAATCTCACTGCCCAAAAAATTTCCTGTGCTTCACCTATTCGTCCCTCCCTACCCCCTCTCAAACCCCTGGTAATCAGTGATTTTCTTACCATCTGTATAGTTTTGCCTTTTTCAGAACGTCACAGATTTGGAATCATATAGTACGTAGCCTTTTCAGATTGGCTTCTTTCACTCAATTATAGGCATTTAATTTTCCTCCATGTCCGTTTGTGGCATAATAGCTCATTTCTTTTATCCCTGGATAACACTGCACTGTATGCCTATACCACAGTTCATTTATCCATCCACCTATTAAAGGACAACTTGGTTGTTTCCAGTTTTGGGTGATGAGGAATAAAGCTGCTATAAATACCCATGTGCAGGTTTTTATGTGAATGTAAAGTTATAAACTCATCTGTTACTTGAAGGTATATTGGGTTTTTAAAAAAATTTTTTACTTTATTCTATTTTTAACACAGCAGGTTCTTATTAGTTATCTACTTTATACATATTAGTGTATATATCTCAGCCCAATCTCCCAATTCATCCCAACACCCGCTCCCCGCCCTGGCCCCCTGCTTTCCCCCCTTAGTGTCCATACGTTTGTTCTCTACATCTGCGTCTATTTCTCCCTTGCAAACTGGTTCATCTGTACCATTTTTCTAGATTCCACATATATGTGTTAATACACGATATTTGTTTTTCACTTTCTGACTTACTTCACTCTGTATGACAGTCTCTAGGTCCATCCACGTCTCTACAAATGACCCAATTTCATTCCTTTTTATGGCTGAGTAATATTCCATTGTATATATGTACCACATCTTCTTTATCCATTCATCTGTCGATGGGGATTTAGGTTGCTTCCGTGACCTGGCTATTGTAAATACTGCTTCAATGAACATTGGCGGGCATGTGTCTTTTTGAATTATGTTTTTCTCTGGGTATATGCCCAGTAGTGGGATTGCTGGGTCATATGGTAATTCTATTTTTAGTTTTTTAAGGAACCTCCATACTGTTCTCCATAGTGGCTGTATCCATTTACATTCTCACTAACAGTGCAGGAGGGTTCCCTTTTCTTCACATCCTCTCCAGCATTTCTTATTTGTAGATTTTCTGATGATGCCCATTCTGACCAGTGTGAGGTGATACCTCACTAGAGTTTTGATTTGCATTTCTCTAATAATTAGTGAGGTTGAGCAGCTTTTTATATGCCTCTTGGCCACCTGTATGACTTCTTTGGAAAAATGTCAATTTAGGTCTTCTGCCCATTTTTGGATTGGGTTGTTTGTTTTCTTAATACTGAGCTGTATGAACTATTTATATATTTTGGAGATTAATCCTTTGTCCTTTGATTCGTTTGCAAATATTTTCTCCCATTCTGAGGGTTGTCTTTTCATCTTCTTTATGGTTTCCTTTGCTGTGCAAAAGCTTTTGAATTTCATTAGGCCCCATTTGTTTATTTTGGTTTTTATATCCATTATTCTAGGAGGTGGGTCAAAAAAGATCTTGCTGTCATTTATGTCAAAGAGTGTTCTTCCTCTGTTTTCCACTAAGAGTTTTATAGTGTCTGGTCTTACATTTAGGTCTTTAATCCATTTTGAGTTTATTTTTGTGTATGGTGTTAGGGAGTGTTCTAATTTCATTCTTTTACATGTAGCTGTCCAGTTTTCCCAGCACCACTTATTGAAGAGGCTGTCTTTTTCTCCATCGTATATCCTTGCCTCCTCTGTCATAGACTAGTTGACCATAGGTGCGTGGGTTTATCTCTGGGTTTTCTATCCTGTTCCATTGATCTATATTTCTGTTTTTGTGCCAGTACCATATTGTCTTGATTACTGTAGCTTTGTAGTATAGTCTGAAGTCAGGGAGTCTGATTCCTCCAGCTCTGTATTTTCCCCTCAAGATTGCTTTGGCTATTCGGAGTCTTTTGTGTCTCCATACAAATTAAAATTTAGTTTGATAGGGATTGCACTGAATTTGTAGATTGCTTTGGGTAGTATAGTCATTTTCACAATATTCATTCTTCTAATCTAAGAACATGGTATATCTCTCCATCTGTTGGTATCATCTTTAATTTCTTTCAACAGTGTCCTACATTTTTTGCATACAGGTCTTTTGTCTCCCTAGGTAGGTTTATTCCTAGGTATTTTATTCTTTTTGTTGCAATGGTAAATGGGA
>NW_020172591.1:4723332-4725353 GCF_003031525.2 Neophocaena asiaeorientalis asiaeorientalis
TTTTCTCTGGGTATATGCCCAGTAGTGGGATTGCTGGGTCATATGGTAATTCTATTTTTAGTTTTTTAAGGAACCTCCATACTGTTCTCCATAGTGGCTGTATCAATTTACATTCTCACTAACAGTGCAGGAGGGTTCCCTTTTCTTCACATCCTCTCCAGCATTTCTTATTTGTAGATTTTCTGATGATGCCCATTCTGACCAGTGTGAGGTGATACCTCACTAGAGTTTTGATTTGCATTTCTCTAATAATTAGTGAGGTTGAGCAGCTTTTTATATGCCTCTTGGCCACCTGTATGACTTCTTTGGAAAAATGTCAATTTAGGTCTTCTGCCCATTTTTGGATTGGGTTGTTTGTTTTCTTAATACTGAGCTGTATGAACTATTTATATATTTTGGAGATTAATCCTTTGTCCTTTGATTCGTTTGCAAATATTTTCTCCCATTCTGAGGGTTGTCTTTTCATCTTCTTTATGGTTTCCTTTGCTGTGCAAAAGCTTTTGAATTTCATTAGGCCCCATTTGTTTATTTTGGTTTTTATATCCATTATTCTAGGAGGTGGGTCAAAAAAGATCTTGCTGTCATTTATGTCAAAGAGTGTTCTTCCTCTGTTTTCCACTAAGAGTTTTATAGTGTCTGGTCTTACATTTAGGTCTTTAATCCATTTTGAGTTTATTTTTGTGTATGGTGTTAGGGAGTGTTCTAATTTCATTCTTTTACATGTAGCTGTCCAGTTTTCCCAGCACCACTTATTGAAGAGGCTGTCTTTTTCTCCATCGTATATACTTGCCTCCTCTGTCATAGACTTGTTGACCATAGGTGCGTGGGTTTATCTCTGGGTTTTCTATCCTGTTCCATTGATCTATATTTCTGTTTTTGTGCCAGTACCATATTGTCTTGATTACTGTAGCTTTGTAGTATAGTCTGAAGTCAGGGAGTCTGATTCCTCCAGCTCTGTATTTTCCCCTCAAGATTGCTTTGGCTATTCGGAGTCTTTTGTGTCTCCATACAAATTAAAATTTTTTTTTTCTAGTTCTGTAAAGAATGCCATTGGTAATTTGATACGGATTGCACTGAACCTGTAGATTGATTTGGGTAGTATAGTCATTTTCACAATATTGATTCTTCCAATCCAAGAACATGGTATATCTCTCCATCTGTTTGTATCATCTTTAATTTCTTTCATCAGTGTCTTGTAGTTTTCTGAATACAGGTCTTTTACCTCCTTAGGTAGGTTTATTCCTAGGTATTTTATTCTTTTTGTTGCAATGGTGAATGGGATTGTTTCCTTAATTTCTCTTTCTGATCTTTTGTTCTTAGTGTATAGGAATGCAAGAGATTTCTGAGCATTAATTTTGTACCTTGCAGCTTTACCAAATTCATTGATTAGCTCTGGTAGTTTTCTGGTGGTATCTTTAGGATTACCTATGTATAGTATCACATCATCTGCAAACAGTGACAGTTTTACTTCTTCTTTTCCAATTTGTATTCCTTTTATTTCTTTTTCTTCTCTGATTGCCATGGCTAGGACTTCCAAAACTATGTTGAATAAGAGTGGCGAGGGTGGACATCCTTGTCTTGTTCCTGATCTTAGAGGAAATGCTTTCAGTTTTTCACCATTGAGAATGACGTTTGCTGTGGGTTTGTTGTATATGGCTTTTATTATGTTGAGGTAGGTTCCCTCTATGCCCACTTTCTGGAGAGTTTTTATCATAAATCGGTGTTGAATTTTGTCAGAAGCTTTTTCTGCATCTATTGAGATGATCATATGGTTTTTATTCTTCAATTTGTTAATATGGTGTATCACATTGATTGATTTGTATATATTAAAGAATCCTTGCATCCCTGGAATCAATTCCACTTGATCATGGTGTACGATCCTTTTAATGTGTTGTTGGATTCTGTTTGCTAGTATTTTGTTGAGAATTTTTGCATCTATATTCATCAGTGATATTGGTCTGTAATTTTCTTTTTTTGTAGTATCTTTGTCTGGTATTGGTATCAGGGTGATGGTGGCCTCA
>NW_020172591.1:4727588-4742670 GCF_003031525.2 Neophocaena asiaeorientalis asiaeorientalis
TTTCTAAGAATTTGTCCAGTTCTTCCAGGTTGCCCATTTTATTGGCATAGAGTTGCTTGTACTAGTCTCTTATGATGCTTTATATTTCTGCAGTGTCCACTGTAACTTCTCCTTTTTCATTTCTAATTTTATTGATTTGAGTCCTCTCCCTCTTTTTATTGATGAGTCTGGCTAAAGGTTTATCAATTTTGTTTATTTTCTCAAAGAACCAGCCTTTAGTTTTATTGATCTTTGCTATTGTTTTCTTTGTTTCTATTTCATTTATTTCTGCTCTGATCTTTATGATTTCTTTCCTTCTACTAACTTTGGGTTTTGTTTGTTCTTCTTTCTCTAGTTCCTTTAGGTGTAAGGTTAGATTGTTTATTTGAGATTTTTCTGGTTTCTTGAAGAGAGCTTGAATTGCTATGAACTTCCCTATTAGAACTGCTTTTGCTGCATCCCATAGGTTTTGGATCGTTGTGTTTTTGTTGTCATTTGTCTCTAGGCATTTTTTGATTTCCTCTTTGAATTCTTCAGTGATCTCCTGTTTATTTAGTAACATATTGTTTAACCTCCATGTGTTTGTGTTTTTTATGTATTTTTCCCTGTAATTTATTTCTAATTTCATAGTGTTGTGGTCAGAAAAGATGCTTGATATGATTTCAGTTTTCTTAAATTTACGGAGGCTTGATCTGTGACCCAGGATGTGATCTATCCTGGAGAATGTTCCCTGTGCACTCGAGAAGAAAGTGTAATCTGCTGTTTTCGGATGGAATGTCCTATAAATATCAATTAAATCTATCTGGATTATTGTGTCATTTAAAGCTTTATTTAATTTAATTTCCTTAATTTAAATTAATTTATTTAATTTATATCTAATTTATTTTCCTTATTTATATTTATAATAAATTTGTTAATTTGGTGTATATAAATAAATTTATATCTAATTTATTTTCCTTATTTATTTTCATTTTGGATGATCTGTCCATTGGTGAAAGTGGGTGTTAAAGTCCCTTACTATTATTGTGTTACTGTTGATTTCCCCTTTTATGGCTGTCAGGACTTGCCTTATGTATTGAGGTGCTCCTATGTTGGGTGCGTATATGTTTATAATGGTTATATGTTCTTCTTGGATTGATCCCTTGATCATTATGTAGTGTCCTTCCTTGTCTCTTGTAACATTCTTTATTTTAAAGTCTATTTTAACTGATATGAGTATTGCTACTCCAGCTTTGTTTTCATTTCCATTTGCATGGAATATCTTTTTCAATCCCCTCACTTTCAGTCTGTATGTGATCCTAGGTCTGAAGTGAGTCTCTTGTAGATAGCATATATATGGGTCTTGTTTTTGTATCCATTCAGCAAGCCTCTGTCTTTTGCTTGGAGCATTTAATCCATTCACATTTAAGGTAATTGTCAATATGTATGTTCCTATTATCATTTTCTTAATTGTTTTGGGTTTGTTTTTGTAGGTCCTTGTCTTGTGTTTCCCACTTAGAGAAGTTCCTTTAGCATTTGTTGTAGAGCTGGTTTGGTGGTGCTGAATTCTCTTAGCTTTTGCTTGTCTGTAAAGCTTTTGATTTCTCTGTCAAATGTGAATGAGATGCTTGCTGGGTAGAGTAAACTTGGTCGTAGGTTCTTCCTTTTCATCACTTTAAATATATCGTGCCACTCCCTTCTGGCTTGTAGAGTTTCTGCTGAGAAATCAGCTGTTAACCTTATGGGAGTTCCCTTGTATGTTATTTCTCATTTTTCCCTTGTTGCTTTTAATAACTTTTCTTTGTCTTTAACTTCTGTCAATTTGATCACTATGTGTCTCAGCGTGTTTCTCCTTGGCTTTATCCTGCCTGTGACTCTCTGCACTTCCTAGGCTTGGGTGGCTATTTCCTTTCCCATGTTAGGGAAGTTTTTGACTATAATCTCTTCAAGTATTTTCTGGGGTTCTTTCTCTCTCTCTTTTCCTTCTGGGACCCATACAATGTGAATATTGGTTTATTTAATGTTGTCCCAGAGGTCTCTTAGGCTGTCTTCATTTCTTTTCATTCTTTTTTCTTTATTCTGTTCTGCAGCAGTGAATTCCACCATTCTGTCTTCCAGGTCACTTATCCGTTCTACTGCCTCAGTTATTCTGCTATTGATTCCTTCTAGTGTATTTTTTATTTCAGTTATTTTATTGTTTGTTTGTTCTTTAATTCTTCTAGGTCTTTGTTAAACATTTCTTGCATCTTCTCGATCTTTGCCTCCATTCTTTTTCTGAGGTCCTGGATCCTCTTCACTATCATTATTCTGAATTCCTTTTCTGGAAGGTTGCTTATCTTCACTTCATTTAGTTGTTTTTCTCAGGTTTTATCTTGTTCCTTCATCTGGTACATAGTCCTCTGCCTTTTCATTTTGTCTTTCTTTCTGTGAATGTGGTTTTCATTCCACAGGCTGCAGGATTGTAGTTCTTCTTGCTTCTGCTGTCTCTGAAGGTATACTGTTAATCTTCTAATATGTAGGTATTTTCCAGGTACCTTTCTGTTATGAAATACTAGTTTAATTTCATTATGGTCTGAGAACATACTTTGCATAATTTTTATTCTTTAAAATTTGTCCAGATGTGTTTTATGGCCCAGAATATGGTCTCTCTTGGTAAATATTCCATGTGAACTTGAGAAGAATGCAAATTCTGTTGTTGTTGGATGAACCACATGAATTGACATGGATGTCAATTAGATTCACTTGGTTGATAGTGCTTTTCAGTTTAACTATACGCTCACTGATTTTCTGCCTACTGGATCTATCAGTTACTGATAGAGTGGTGGTGAAGTCTGTAACTATAATAGTGTATATATATATATAAATAGAACAGTGGATTCATCTGTTTCTCCATGTAGTTATATCAGTTTTTGTCTGATGTATTTTGACTCTTTGTTCATACACACTAAGGATTGTTATGTCTTTTTGAAGAATCGACCCCATTATCATTATGTAATGCCCCTCTTTATCACTGTGTAAAGGATGGTATTATTTCTTTAAATATTCAAGAAAATTCACCAGTGAAGCCATCCAACTGTTTCATGGGAAGATTTAAAGTAATTTAAGATTACTATTTCAATTTCTTGTAGGTCTATTCATATTTCTATTTCTTCTTGAGTCAGTCTTGGTAATTTGTCTTTCCAGAAATTTATCCATTTTATCTAAGTTGTCTAACTTGTTGGCATGAAGTTGTTTATACTATCTCTTTAAAATTTTTTAAATTGCTGTACGCTTTTTCATTCCTGATTTTGGGAATCCATGTCTTCCCTCTTAATTTCTTGGTCAGCTTACCTAAAGGGTTATCAAGTTTGTTGATATATTTTAAAAAAATATTTATTTATTTTTGGCTGAGTTGGGTCTTAGTTGCAGCACACGGGATCTTTTGTTGTGGTACATGGGAGCCAGAGTGCGTGGGCTCTGTAGTTGTGGCTCACAGGCTCCAGAGTGCGTGGGCTCTGCAGTTTCGGCATGTGGGCTCACTAGTTATGGCTCATGTGTTCAGTAGTTGTGGTGCACAGGCTTAGTTGCCCTGTGGCGTGTGGGATGTTAGTCCCCCGACCAGGGATCGAACCCGCATCCCCTGCATTGGAAGGCGGATTCTTAACCACTGGACCACCAGGGAAGTCCCTGTTGATCTTTTCAAAGAACTAATTTGTGGTTTCATCAATCTACTGCTTTTCTGTTTTTTACTTCATTGATATCTGCTCTAATCTTTATCCTTTCCTTCCTCCTGCTTGCTTTGGATTTATTTTGCTCTTCATTATCTCGTTTCTTAAAGTGGAATTTTAGATTATTAATTTGAGAACTTCTTTCTTCTTTTCTGATATAGGTGTTTATAGCTATAAATTTCACTCAGAGCACTACTTTAGCTGCACTCCATACATTTTGATATTTTGTATTTCATTTTCATTCATTTACAAATATTTTTAAAATTTCTCTTGTGGTGGATTTCTTCTTTGACCCATGAGTTTTTAGAGTGTATTATTTAATTTCCAAATATTTTGGGGTTTCCCAGATTTTATTTTTCTACTGGATATCTTAATTCCATGTGTCAGAGAACATATTTGGTATGGTTTCAATCTTTTTAAATTTACTGAGACTTCTTTTATGGCCCAGAATATATGGTTTATTCAGTTGGAAGCATTTTTTAAATTTAATTTTTATTAAATATTTTTATTGCAGTATAATTCACTCTTTTAAAGCATAAAATTCACTGCTTTTTATTGTATTCACAAGACTGTGTAACCATCACCATTATCTAATTCTAGAACATTTTCATCACTCCCAAAAGAAATCCATACCCATTAGTAGTTACTCCCTTTTTACCCTTTCACCAAGCTCTAGGCAACTACTAATCTACTTTCTGTCTCTATGGATTTGCCTATTTGGAACACTTCCTATAAATGGAACATATGTGGCCTTTTGTGTCTGGTTTCTTGCACTCAGCATAATGTTTTCAAGGTTCATCCACGTTGCAGCATATACTTCATTCCTTTTTAGGCTGAATAGTATTCCATGTGACATATGCATAGTATGCATGTGACATATTCAGGTGTACTTTTATAAGACAAGAGATTGTGTAGTATTCCACTGTGGAATATGTCACATTTTGTTTATCCAGTAATCAGCTGATAGGCATTTATATTGTTTCTAGTTTTTGGTTATTATCAATACTGTTGCTACGAGCATTTGTATACAAGTTTTTGTGTGGTATACATTTTTAAGAAGTATATAATCTTTAGATTATTAGCTAAATACCTGTACTCAGGAAACTGGAGGCTGGAGTGTGTGCATGTGTGTGTGTGTGGGTCTTGTGTTTATGTGTCTTGTCTTTCTGTGTGTGGGGCCTGGATGTTTACAAATAGCCTCTGCATTTAAGAAGAGCCCAGAAGGGCTGAGTCAACTCTTAATATCTTAGCTCTACTACACACACTTCAACCCTCCCTGGCTATGTGCCTCACCTTCTATTCTGAACCACAGAGTAAGTGAGCCCAGCAGGGTGGGAAATGAGCCGTGACATTCGTGCCCAAAGAAGCCAGTGCACATACATACAATGTATATTTCTGTTATGCTTTTGGGATGAAAGGAAATGTGATATGCATCATTTTATGATTCAGTAAAAGTGACAGGAAAAACCCCGCTCTTAGGCTGGGGAAAAAATCATCCATCAATCAATGGAAGTGACGATACCCAAATATTACTTTGGTTAGAAAAATAATCCCACATGATTATCCCATGAAAATCCCACTTTTCTCTCCTTTGGGTCCTAAAACTTTCATCACTACACTGCAGTGCATTTATGCAGAAGAGCTTGTGGTGAGCCAGAGGGCTGTTCATCAGTGTCCTCTGGTTTTCTTCCTAGTGGCCAATCCAGTTTTGGTCTTCCTCTGCGACTGTGATTTCCATTGCCTATCACTTGACCTGGGATGGTTGTGAGGATTCTTCCTTCCCCATCTTCATTCTAAAAATGAATCTGAACATTCTTTGTTACCTAATAATGCAGAGCTAGGCTATGCAACTTTGTTACCTCATTCTGGATAAAGGTAGCAAGATGAGTTGGAAATAAATATAGGAAACCAAAGGGTTAAAAATGATCTCCAGGAATAAGGGAAATCTGATACAGAGGACGAGACAGATACAGTACTCAACTAAAAGCTGGCCAGCTCTGGCCCAATAACACTGCATGTGACATATTCAGGTATACTTTTATAAGACAAGAGATTGTGTACCTGCTTGTTGAAATATCCTCAAAAGGGTAGAGGATCTCTCCATTGTTACAGATTTCACAGATGAACCCCTTCTGGCTACAAAGACTGCAGCTGTACACATGTGAGGCGGCAAATTTAATGACCTTGCCCAAGAACGGAGCCAGCTTTCCCTCTATCACCTGCAGAAAGAGAAATGGAACAGGGAAGAAGCAAATTTGTTGAGAAGTCTTGCAGATGCAGGAGGAATTCCTTTCCTTTACACAACAGGAAAACCTCTAATTATAATTTCTCAGCAACTCTGAGAAAGAAAAGACATAGTATTTTCACTCCAAAAGAACTCTCTGGCTTAAACCACTGGAGGTTGGAAAATGAAGATGTTGAAATTTCTTTCGTATTCCTCTTTTTTTTTGTAGTGTGTTGTAGAGGACTGAGGACCAACAAATGGGGAACCCTACTTTCACAGACTAACTTGACAGTTATCGTGCGGTATAAGAGCAGTGTGGTCGATTTCCCAAAATAGACTGAAAACATATAGGGTAAGTACTAATGTAGTATTTTATGTTGTACATTCAATAATATCTGTTTTCTGATGAGTTAATAGAGTAGTTTTTTCTCTATCTCCCCTAAGAACATGTAACAAATGTGGAAAATAGGTTTCTCTTGCTGCTGATAATTATAATAATACACAGAAGCTGCAATTTGGCAGTCTGAGTGCTATATTTAGCCTCAAGATTAAAAAAAAATCTTTTAGTGTTTAAAAAAAAATAAGCCAATTTAATAATTGGAAGGTTTCACATAAAATTCCAGATTTTTGGCTTCTTTTGGAAAATCATTAGATCTGGAAAAACTAGGCCTGAATTCCAACACGATGATGATCCCAGCTGTGAGTAGAGGCTGCTTGCTCCTGCCGAGGCACGTGCTCTTCAACTGACACTTGTCCCCATGAGGCCACAGTGTCTTGAGTCTGCCTGCCTCCCACAGTCCCCTCACCTGCTGGCCTGCAAACATCCGTGAGTTTGGAGCCAATGGTCCATCAGAGCCCTCCTCACTTAACTAATACTGCACGGGCTTCAAAGACTTTGGCAGTTCATACACTAACAAGATAAAATTTGCCTTTATTTCTTTCTCATTGATGCACATGCATATACATGCTGATTTTGATATAAGAAAAAAACGAAGATTAAATTTAATTTGGAAAGAGCTAGAAATGGATACTTTCAAGTGAATCATAGTTAAAATGATAATTTTACATAAAAATAACATCTGAGAGCAGTAAATCATATTTAAAGAGATATTAGAAGGCCAAGGTGAACAAATAGTAATAGCTGATAATACAAAAAAAGACTACAAGTAATGTAATAATGTATTTTGCAATTTCTTTACACTAACAATGAAATATGTGAAAGAGAATGTAAACAAGCAATCCTTTTTAAAGTCACATCAAAAATAAAATAAAATAAAATACTTAGGAATAAACCCCACCTAGGAGGTGAAAGACTTACATACTGAGAACTACAAAACCTTAATAAAGGACACTGAAGATGATTCAAAGAAATGGAAAGCTATCCCATGCTCTTGGATTGGAAGAATTAATATTGTTAAAATGACAATACTACCCAAAGGATTTGGGTACTACAAAGCTACAGTATTCAAAACAGCATGGTATTGGCACAAAAACAAACATATGGATCAATGGAACAGAATAGAGAGCCCAGAAGTAAACCCACACACCTACGGTCAATTAATCTTCAACAAAGGAGGTAAGAATATACAATGGGGAAAAGACAGTCTCTTCAGCAAGTGGTGCTGGGAAAGTTGGACAGCCGCATGCAAATCAACGAAATTAGAACACACCCTCACACCATACACAAAAATAAATGTAAAATGACTTAAAGACTTAAATATAAAACATGACACCATAAAACTCCTAGAAGAGAACACAGGCAAAAACACTCTCTGACATAAATTGTACCAATGTTTTCTTAGGTCAGTCTCCCAAGGCAACAGAAATAAAAGCAAAAATAAACAAGTGGTACCTAATCAAACTTATAAGCTTTTGCACAACAAATGAAACCATAAACAAAATGAAAAGACAACCTATGGACTGGGAGAAAATATTTGCAAATGATGCGACCAACAAGGGCTTAACTTCCAAAATATACAAACAGCTCATACAACTCAAAAAAAACAAAAACAAAACCCAATCAAAAAATGGACAGAAGATCTAAACAGACATTTCTCCAAAGAAGACATACAGATGGCCAATAGGCACATGAAAAGATGCTCATCATGGCTAATTATTAGAGAAATGCAAGTCAAAACTACATTGAGGGACCATGTTACACCAGTCAGAATGGCCATCACTAAGAAGTCTACAAATAACAAATGCTGGAGAGGGTGTGGAGAAAAATATCCTGTGATAAACCATAATGAAAAAGAATATATATATGTAAAACTGAATTAACACAACATTGTAAATCAACTATACTTCAATAAAATTTTTAAAAATTAATAATGTATTTTGCAAATAATCAAGCTATACATAATACTGGAGATAAAAACTAAAGTGGTTTATGAACATCACTATTGAATAATCTCATGATGTTTTAAAAATGAATATAATGGTTAAATCTAGGGAAGGGAACAAGTTGGAAAAGCACGTCTTTCACCTTGTATATGGTTGTTTTGGCATTTTTAAAAGCAATGTATATTATTTTTGTATTGATGCAGAAATGGAACAGAAGAACCAGGTTTACTACTTTATAAGGGTGTTGTTTTTTTTCCTTAATAAAGGGGGTAGAAATTATGCTGGCTTTTTTTCTTTTTTTTGAGTCAAGCAAGCATATTTTCCACCATTTTAAAATTTATTCTCCTCCCCATTACCTTTAAAAAGCCATAGATAAGACCTCCTTTTACTTATGTTTTCTCAAGGACCATTAACTCCAATCAACCCCAGGAAAATGTGTTCCTAATACCAACACATTATATACACTTTCTAAGAAATAACCACTACCAAATCATATACCCAACGGGGTTATTTATAAATTGTAGTAACAATACTTTAAGCTGAGTTTTGTTTTACTTATTTTACTCTTTTCTAAACAACCAAAGTTAATGACACATTTAAAGAGAGGCACTAACAAACTATAGTCCATTTAGGGGAAAACATCAGGATATAGAACTCACCTGGTCTGGAAACCAGATGAGTAAAGGTTGTTTTAAGGAACTGAGGATGAGAAGAGAACACCTTAAGGAAGACATGAGAGTTATCATCTAGGATCTAAAAGAGAAGATGGGGGCATCTTGTACATAAAGTTTTTCTTTATCTAGAAGATTTTCTTGGTACAAAGTGTAAGGGGTATGAACATTTTGAAGGCTTTTGAAATATTTCATCAAATTTATAGTGCCAGTTATTTTTATTTATTCCTATCTGGACATTTTAATAAGCTTTTAAAAATTAATTTGGGAATTGATATCTTCACAACATTTAGTCTCCCTATCTCCATTTTATTAAATCTTCATTTATTAATAATACAAATTTGTTTTTTTCCTTTGTATAAGCCACTGACTTTTTTTAAAATTTAAATTTATTTTTTATACAGCAGGTTCTTATTAGTTATCCATTTTATACATATTAGTGTATACATGTCAATCCCAGTCTCCCAATTCATCCCACAACCCCCACCCCCACCACCCCTCTTGGTGTCCATACATTTGTTCTCTACATTTGTGTCTCTATTTCTGCCCTGCAAACCAGTTCATCTGTACCATTTTTCTAGATTCCACATATATGCATTAATACATGATATCTGTTTTTCTCTTTCTGACTTAGTTCACTCTTTATGACAGTCTCTAGATCCATCCACGTCTCAACAAATGACTCAATTCCGTTCCTTTTTATGGCTGAGTAATATTCCACTGTATATATGTACCACATCTTCTTTATCCATTCGTCTGTTGATGGGCATTTAGGTTGCTCCATGACCTGGCTTTTGTAAATAGAGCTGCAGTGAACATTGTGGTACATGACTCTTTTTGAATTATGTTTTTCTCTGGGTATATGCCCAGTAGTGGGATTGCTGGGTCATATGGTAATTCTATTTTTAGTTTTTTAAGGAACCTCCATACTGTTCTCCATAACGTAAGCCACTCACAGTTGTTATTTAAGTTATTTTAAGGTTAAACTTTTGTATAATATTTTTTCTTATCAGCTATTGCTGGTGTATTAGAATATACTGATATTTGTGTCCATCTCATATACTATATTACTAAATGTGCAGGAATGCCTATCATTTTTAGGTGATTCTTTTGGGTTTTCTGAAGGAAATAATCTGGTCCCTTCCTTTCATGTTTTATGTCTTATTGCATCATGCAGCACTCCTAAAACAATATTAAATAATAATGGTGTTAGTGGACAGTCTTGTTATTTCAATGAAATCAAACTATATAGAGTCTACAGTGAATGATTCATTTTCTTCATCAAACACACACCTTGTCATGCACCACATTCTATTGATTCCCTTTCTCTTTTTATTTAATTATTTATCTGTAAAAATTAATTTATTTATTTTTGGCTGGGTTGGGTCTTCGTTGCTGCATGTGGGCTTTCTCTAGTTGTGGCGAGCAGGGGCTACTCTTCATTGCGGTGTGCAGGCCTCTTATTGTGGTGGTTTCTCGTTGCGGAGCACGGGCTCTAGGTGTGTGGGCTTCAGTAGTTGTGGCTCGTGGGCTCTAGAGTGCAGGCTCAGTAGTTGTGGCGCACGGGCTTAGTTGCTCCGCAGCATGTGGGATCTTCCCGGACCAGGGCTCAAACCCGTGTCCCCTGCATTGGCAGGTGGATTCTTAACCACTGTGCCACCAGGGAAGCCCCTCTCTTTCTCTTTTTTAAATAACAGCTTTATTGATATATAGTTCACATAACATGTAATTAACCTATTTAGAGTCTACACTCGAACATGTTTTAGTTTATTCAGAGTTGTGTACATTTCATCAACTTTTCCCCAAATCCCCATACCCATTAGCAGTCACTAGTGTTTTCTCCCTAACCCATCCCCCAAGCCCTAGGCAACCAATAATCTACTTTCTGTCTCTATAGATTTACCTACTCTGGATATTTCATGTAAATAGAATAATATGTGGTCTTTTATGACTGGCTTCTTTCACTTAGCATAAGTTTCAAGGTTCACGTTGATTCTCTTTTAAATGTCTCTAGTGTAAGTCTTTTTCCCATCCTATCTCAAGCTTTTATCACCCCTCTCTAGATTAATGAAATAATCTTCCGGTTTTATTTCTGGATAATCGTCTTTTTCCTTTGATCCATCCAGCATATATACTAGTCAGTTTTAGACACCACTTTCATTGTGTGTCATCTCTTCCCTCAAACCTTTGGTTGAATTCTTATTTTATCATTGGTAAAAACTCTTCATTCGTTCATGTCAGAAAATTACATTGAGTTACTATTCTCAGTTACTGATACAAGTGTGAACTAGACAAAACTGCAGCTTACATTTTGCCTGGTATATGAGTGTCTCCATAAGCTGATTCCACACCATCTATCCAAATTCATTTTCCGTTTCTTCATATGTATGTTCCGTTGCGAGGCAAGTTTCCCTGGTGTAGAATATGCTTGTTCTTGCTCCTGTGCCTTCACCCATGTATTTCCTCTACTTTTCTTTCACTTCCTCTCTTAACACTTATTTAAATTTCACCCAGGCTTTAAGGCTTAGATCTATTCTGGCTTGATCTGGAGAGCCATCTCTGGCTACTTAACCTGACATGGATCTCTTGTGCTTCATATAATTTATTTTTACATCACATAATTTAATATATATAGAAATTGATGTTCCTTTGTATTTTTTGGCTATTGTTTAACATGTGATTGTTTTGCTTGTCCAACTATAGATTGAAAATATAAAAATGGAGATACCACCTATAAAATGGTGATTTTTACCTATAAAAGTATAATGGTGACTCTACCTATAAAAATGGCAGTTTTATACGGAGCAACCTAAGAGAGTGTAAATCGTCAGGCACCTAAGTTCCTGATGACTGCCCGAGGATGCTTTCCAGTCTTTTTCCTTGGCTGTAGCAGTCATAGCTTTGTGCTACTGTTGTGTCACAACATTTTGAATCATTCTGCTGTGCGATTTAGGGAGGAGCACGAAGAACACATGGACTTCGTGGCAGTTCCGCTACTCAGAGACCCTTTCTGCTTCTTTATACTTGAGTAACTGCTCTTCCTATTTGTCAGCTGAGGTTCAGGGCCATGTTCCAAAGGGCTGAAGCTGCTGGAAGTTTTTCCTCCAGAAAAGTGAGGTAATATTCTATAAGTTTATTTTAGAATTGACAAACATGTCTTTAATATTATAGAAAGAAAAACTTTATACTGATACATTTCAAGGGGTAAAGGTATATTTGGAAGGTTTAAATCTTGTCTTTGAATATCACGACTAGCAGCACTGGGAAGCTATTCCGGCTTCTGGTCTAGAGGTTTCATCACTAAGAGAAGCAGGCTCCAGGTGTGACATCTCCTAGGGTTCTTTTTAAAAAGCAGATATATCTTGGGATAATTACTTAAAAAGAAATCAAGTGTCTTGCCTCCCACCATCTCCTCCTGCCCTCAAGAATTGTGCTTTTCACTCCTACTTCCTAGCCATCTTGGTGGAGACTTAAGGTTGGGACCATATACCACAAACAACAGGAAGATGGCAGCCTCAAAGAAGACCAAAGCCCAAGGAGCCCCTCTTTTTCACTCTTTTTTTTTCCTGGTCACAGGTTAATATAACTTTATATCAGTCCATCACAAGTCACAAGGCAATTCATCTTTTTTTTTTTTTTTTTTTTTTTTTTTGCGGTGCGCGGGCCTCTTAACTGTCGTGGCCTCTCCCGTTGCGGAGCACAGGCTCCGGACGCGCAGGCTCAGTGGCCATGGCTCACGGGCGCAGCCGCTCCGCGGCATGTGGGATCCTCCTGGACCGGGGCACTAACCCGTGTCCCCTGCATCGGCAGGCGGACTCTCAACCACTGCGCCACCAGGGAAGCCCCAAGGCCATTCATCTTTAGTGTTAGAAGGCTGATGGTTTCCGTTAACCAGGTGGTCATTTGGATATGCTGTAGATGCTAGTGAAACCGACCTCTGAGATGAGGTTTGGTTATCCCTGGTTTAGTTATTTTCCCCAAAGTGTCTCTCTATGTGAACAAAATCATGACAAAGTAATTAGCAGAAAACACATGTAGCTCTTTGTCCATCTCCTCAGTCTCCCTCACCTTTTCTGTATACCAAATTGCCTTATCTCTTTGAGAAAAGGCATATGTCCAAAATAGGGTGAAAGAGTTTGTTTCTGTTTTCCATTAAACTTAATTTCTTGTATTAAGGAAAATCCTAGTCTGATTCACTTAATTTGGGAGTGTTGCATATATGACTATTCCAGAGGTATCATACTGACCTGGTGTTCAAAGAATGCACACTTCTGTTTGTAACTTAAAATTGTGTCCTTTTATTGCACTGTAGGATAAAGACAAAATGCACTATCAAGCTGGTATCTTCAAGATTTTTCTATCTTTGTCTTTTGCAGTCTCTCTACAAATTCTTTTCACTCTATCATTTCAGGTACTTCTAGAACTCAAGGAATAGTCAAATTTATCACTCTCCATGATCCAGCTAACTGACAAATATACCAAATATGCTTATGCTTCTTGTGTGACAGCAGCCCATGAAAGCTGCCTGGTCGAACTTCCAGCTCAGGGATACACACATTTTCCCCCCTCTTCTATTCTGGTCAAGATGGTCAGCATTGGAATTTGAGGCCTATGGCTTTCTTGCAGACTAAGACAACAGACTTTATTTGATTTGCTTTCTTGCAGACCAATCGAAAATTACAATTAAGTTAAAAAATAACCTAGTGCTGCCTTCTCCAAACCACAGTTTCAGAAACAGCTGCTTATTACTCATGTGTGGCACCAGGAAATTGCAGTGTCATGTTCAAGGTCTGTAGCCAATAGAAATCTGTGGGATTGGGAAAAGGGCACAAATGATTCTTTTATGTCTGTTACCTTCACTCTCTCAGCACCACCACAAAATTCAAAATCTACGTGGGGAGAGGGACAGAGCACTGGGGACTTGGACAAGAAACAAGGAAGAAAAAGCTCTTTCTCATTGAATTTATGCATCGACGAATTCCTTCCCCCTGATTTGTCAAGTTACCTTCTATTTCAATACAGGCATTCCTCAGCCATTGTGTAACAGCTAGATTCTGGACAACTGTTGGCAATACGTTGATGAAGAGGGCTGCTGCACTTGACAAATGGCCCCTCCTCTGAAAGTCTAACCAAAAGACCCCATTCATGTTAAATAAAGCCACCTGCCACTCACTAGTAACAAGCTAGCCTGGTTACTAGTAGAAGAATCAAAATTGTCACACATTGTAAAATGATTTCAAATATAATTTAGGTTGCATTTGCTTGGCCAGAGGACTATGAAAGGCTGCACTCACTATTCTCTCTCTGAGTGACATTTCTCAGCATTAACAGGTGGGGACAGTGACGTCTAGTGATCTAGGCCAGGTGAGTTCCTGGAGAGGTAAGAAAAACAGCCTATGGAGTCTGCCCAAGTTTGAAAACCTAAACCACAGCAATAATATTCTGAGTTCTCATTCAATTCTAAATTTCACTTTTTTTTTAAATTGACATATAACATTATATTAGTTTCAGGTGTACAATGTAATGATTTGATAGTTGTATACACTGTAAAGTCATCACCACAGTAAGTCTAGTTAACTAAATTTTACTCCTTTTAATAATAAATTCTTAAAAATAGAAAATAAAAAGCATACTACCACATTATTTTTCTCAAAAATTGAAAATAAAAAGCATAGGGAATTTTCTTATTTCAAAAAGTTTGTTAAAACTGCATTTCCCCATAATTAGCCTTTGAGCTCCTTATCAAGGCTCAATGCTGGGATGTTTGTATATAAACAGAAAACTGTGTCTTCTCTAATTAGCTGCTCCACACCCTTCTTTATCCATTATGGGACTGTTCTAACAGGACTAAGATTTTGGCTAATCAAATACTTCACTGAGGGTGGATTATGATGTTACCAATTAGTTCTTATCTGATCCTCTCCCAAAGGTGACAATTTCTACTTAGATATTGGAAACTATGTGATAATTTAATCTGGGTTATCTGGGTTAGTATAATTGGGTAGATCTGTAAGTGGTCATCACCATTCCTATCAAATTATATTTTGCTTCCTGATGGAAACTATCTCAGGGAATAAAAGATAAACGAATTTCAATTTTCTCCAATGGCTGAATGGTAAAGCTGAGCCCAAGAACATAAATTTCCTATTCACAAAAGTATACGGGGGGGGGGGGGGGGG